>NW_022060256.1:0-227225 GCF_007364275.1 Archocentrus centrarchus | reverse complement strand
CTGTCCTAGTGGCAACTGCATCAGGCTTGCAGTGATTACTGAGTGAGGCAAAGAAGTTGTGGAGAAGCTCAATGAGGACGCTTTTCAGCCTGTCAGATCAGGTATCAGGTCACAGAACATGGAGGCCAAATCGACAAACAGTGAGCTCTCCAAATATCCACGGGGAATTAGCTCAAGTGGTAGAGCGCTCGCTTAGCATGCGAGAGGCAGCGGGATCGATGCCCGCATTCTCCAGGACTGCTTTTGGACTCTTTGCACAGTTCAGTTGTGACCTCTGGACTTTCAGTCATTTGTGAACAACCTTGAGATTTCACCTGTGATGGTCATTCCATCTGAATGGCGTTCCTAAGTGCAAGTGGCACCATGCCATACCGTCTGGATTCTTGGGTGACGAGACGTGCCGAGCCGTCAACTGGTATGAGTGGGTCAGGTGGCGGGGCAGATGATAGACAGGCCCGGTGCACGCAAGCATCCATTGAGGATGCGGTGGGCAAACAACTTGGGTGTGGGAAGACTTTGGTGAGACCATGGAACAAGCCTTTTGGTCAGCTTCAACGTGATTGAGGCAACTCATGAGGGTAAAGCACTTTGCTACTGGCACGGTGTGTAGTGCGGGTGAGGTGTTTCGTACGTCAACTGAGGACAGGGGGCAGACGATGGGAGGAATACTAAAAGAACCTACTCAATTCCAATGACACTCTCTGTAGAGGAAGTATAGTCTGAGATTGAAGGGAATGACTGGACCACCACTGAGTTAATTTAGCAACTCTGTGGTCGCAGAGTCCTTGAGGTAGATGAGATTCTACCTGAACACCCAAAGGCCCTGGATGTTGTAGGACTGTCCTGACTGCAACATCACATATACATCTTGGGCAGTGCATGTGGATTGGCAGACTGGGGTGGGTGGTTCCCATTTTAAACAAGGGAATCCCCTTCAATCTCGTAGTGAACCAGGATACATTTGAAAGGCCAACATTTTGAAATTTTTAAAAACTGGACCAACACGACGAGGATGGGATTCGAACCCACGCGTGCAGAGCACAATGGATTAGCAGTCATCGCCTTAACCACTCGGCCACCTCATCTACGGGGACTGATGGCGACTGCATACAGGCTTGCAGTGACTACTCAGTGAGACAAAGACGCTTTGGAGCACCTGAATGGAGAAGCTTTCAGCTATGAGCTCAGGTCTCAGGTCACAGAACGTGGATGCCAAATCAACAAACTGTACATCTACAATTACATGATGGGAATTAGCTCAAGTGGTAGCGCTCGCGTTGCATGCGAGAGAAAGCGGGATCGATGCCCGCATTCTCCAGGACGGTTTTTGGACTCTTTGCACAGTTCAGTTGTGATGGTGGTTCCATTTTAACAGGGAATCCCCTTCAATCTCGTAGTGAACCAGGAAACATTTGAAAGGCCAACATTTTGAAATTTTTAAAACTGGACTAACACGACGAGGATGGGATTCGAACACACGCGTGCAGAGCACAATGGATTAGCAGTCCATCGCCTTAACCACCTCGGCCACCTCATCTACGGGGACTGCTGGCGACTGCATACAGGCTTGCAGTGACTACTCAGTGAGACAAAGACGCTTTGGAGCACCTGAATGGAGAAGCTTTCGGCCTATGAGCTCAGGTCTCAGGTCACAGAACGTGGATGCCAAATCAACAAACTGTACATCCCAATTACATGATGGGAATTAGCTCAGTGGTAGAGCGCTCGCTTTGCATGCGAGAGGAAGCGGGATCGATGCCCGCATTCTCCAGGACGGTTTTTGGACTCTTTGCATAGTTCAGTTGTGATGGTGGTTCCCATTTTTAACAAGGGTGACTGGAGGGTGTGCTCCATTTGTCTGTGAATTACTCAGCAGCCACCATGTCAGTGTACTGAAGAGAAGAGTCCACCTTTTAGTTGAACCTCGAACTCAGGAACGGTCAATGCGGCTTTTAGGTTGGTCGTGGGTCGACGGAAAAGCTCTGACTTTCTCAAGGATATTTGAGTCTACATGGAGGATGACTTCAAACAGCATCCCTCAGGGAATGCTATGTGGTGTTAGCTTAGCAGTTTTGTTTAAATGCTGTTTTTTGTTTTTTTTACTTAGCATTTTTCTTTCAAAAACAATCCAGTGACCCAGAATGCAGGGTAGTTAATTAGCTGTCCTAGTGGGCAACTGCATACAGGCTTGCAGTGATTACTGAGTGAGGCAAAGAAGTTGTGGAGAAGCTGAATGAGGACGCTTTCAGCCTGTCAGATCAGGTATCAGGTCACAGAACATGGAGGCCAAATCGACAAACAGTGAACTCTCCAAAAATCCACGGGGAATTAGCTCAAGTGGGTAGAGCGCCTCGCTTCGCATGCGAGAGGCAGCGGGATCGATGCCCGCATTCTCCAGGACTGCTTTTGGACTCTTTGCACAGTTCAGTTGTGACCTCTGGACTTTCAGTCATTTGTGACACCTTGAGATTTCACCTGTGATGGTCATTCCATCTGAATGGCGTTCCTAAGTGCAAGTGGCACCAGGCCATACCGTCTGGACTCTTGGGTGACGAGACGTGCCGAGCCGTCAACTGGTAATGAGTTGGGTCAGGTGGCGGGGCAGATGATAGACAGGCCCGGTGCATGCAAGCATCCATTGAGGATGCGGTGGGCAACAACTTGGGTGTGGGAAGACTTTGGTGAGACCATGGAACAAGCCTTTTGGTCAGCTTCAACGTGATTGAGGCAACTCATGAGGGTAAAGCAGTTTGCTACTGGCACGGTGTGTAGTGCGGGTGAGGTGTTTCGTACGTCAACTGAGGACAGGGGCAGACGATGGGAGGAATACTAAAAGAACCTACTCAATTCCAATGACACTCTCTGTAGAGGAAGTATAGTCTGAGATTGAAGGGAATGACTGGACCACCACTGAGTTAATTTAGCAACTCTGTGGTCGCAGAGTCCTTGAGGTAGATGAGATTCTACCTGAACACCCAAAGGCCCTGGATGTTGTAGGACTGTCCTGACTGCAACATCACATATACATCTTGGGCAGTGCATGTGGATTGGCAGACTGGGGTGGTGGTTCCCATTTTAAACAAGGGAATCCCCTTCAATCTCGTAGTGAACCAGGATACATTTGAAAGGCCAACATTTTGAAATTTTTAAAACTGGACCAACACGACGAGGATGGGATTCGAACCCACGCGTGCAGAGCACAATGGATTAGCAGTCCATCGCCTTAACCACTCGGCCACCTCATCTACGGGGACTGCTGGCGACTGCATACAGGCTTGCAGTGACTACTCAGTGAGACAAAGACGCTTTGGAGCACCTGAATGGAGAAGCTTTTGGCCTATGAGCTCAGGTCTCAGGTCACAGAACGTGGATGCCAAATCAACAAACTGTACATCTACAATTACATGATGGGGAATTAGCTCAAGTGGTAGAGCGCTCGCTTTGCATGCGAGAGGAAGCGGGATCGATGCCCGCATTCTCCAGGACGGTTTTTGGACTCTTTGCACAGTTCAATTGTGATGGTGGTTCCCGTTTTTAACAAGGGGGACTGGAGGGTGTGCTCCATTTGTCTGTGAATTACTCAGCAGCCACCATGTCAGTGTGCTGAAGAGAAGAGTCCACCTTTTAGTTGAACCTCGAACTCAGGACGGTCAATGCAGCTTTTAGGTTGGTCGTGGGTCGACGGAAAAGCTCTTGACTTTCTCAAGGATATTTGAGTCTACATGGAGGATGACTTCAACAGCATCCCTCAGGGAATGCTATGTGGTGTTAGCTTAGCAGTTTTGTTTTAAATGCTGTTTTTTGTTTTTTTTACTTAGCATTTTTCTTTCAAAAACAATCCAGTGACCCAGAATGCAGGTAGTTAAACAGCTGTCCTAGTGGCAACTGCATACAGGCTTGCAGTGATTACTGAGTGAGGCAAAGAAGTTGTGGAGAAGCTGAATGAGGACGCTTTCAGCCTGTCAGATCAGGTATCAGGTCACAGAACATGGAGGCCAAATCGACAAACAGTGAACTCTCCAAATATCCACGGGGAATTAGCTCAAGTGGTAGAGCGCTCGCTTAGCATGCGAGAGGCAGCGGGATCGATGCCCGCATTCTCCAGGACTGCTTTTGGACTCTTTGCACAGTTCAGTTGTGACCTCTGGACTTTCAGTCATTTGTGACACCTTGAGATTTCACCTGTGATGGTCATTCCATCTGAATGGCGTTCCTAAGTGCAAGTGGCACCAGGCCATACCGTCTGGACTCTTGGGTGACGAGACGTGCCGAGCCGTCAACTGGTAATGAGTTGGGTCAGGTGGCGGGGCAGATGATAGACAGGCCCGGTGCACGCAAGCATCCATTGAGGATGCGGTGGGCAACAACTTGGGTGTGGGAAGACTTTGGTGAGACCATGGAACAAGCCTTTTGGTCAGCTTCAACGTGATTGAGGCAACTCATGAGGGTAAAGCAGTTTGCTACTGGCACGGTGTGTAGTGCGGGTGAGGTGTTTCGTACGTCAACTGAGGACAGGGGCAGACGATGGGAGGAATACTAAAAGAACCTACTCAATTCCAATGACACTCTCTGTAGAGGAAGTATAGTCTGAGATTGAAGGGAATGACTGGACCACCACTGAGTTAATTTAGCAACTCTGTGGTCGCAGAGTCCTTGAGGTGGATGAGATTCTACCTGAACACCCAAAGGCCCTGGATGTTGTAGGACTGTCCTGACTGCAACATCACATGTACATCTTGGGCAGTGCATGTGGATTGGCAGACTGGGGTGGTGGTTCCCATTTTAAACAAGGGAATCCCCTTCAATCTCGTAGTGAACCAGGATACATTTGAAAGGCCAACATTTTGAAATTTTTAAAACTGGACCAACACGACGAGGATGGGATTCGAACCCACGCGTGCAGAGCACAATGGATTAGCAGTCCATCGCCTTAACCACTCGGCCACCTCATCTACGGGGACTGCTGGCGACTGCATACAGTCTTGCAGTGACTACTCAGTGAGACAAAGACGCTTTGGAGCACCTGAATGGAGAAGCTTTCGGCCTATGAGCTCAGGTCTCAGGTCACAGAACGTGGATGCCAAATCAACAAACTGTACATCCACAATTACATGATGGGGAATTAGCTCAAGTGGTAGAGCGCTCGCTTTGCATGCGAGAGGAAGCGGGATCGATGCCCGCATTCTCCAGGACGGTTTTTGGACTCTTTGCACAGTTCAGTTGTGATGGTGGTTCCCATTTTTAACAAGGGGGACTGGAGGGTGTGCTCCATTTGTCTGTGAATTACTCAGCAGCCACCATGTCAGTGTGCTGAAGAGAAGAGTCCACCTTTTAGTTGAACCTCGAACTCAGGACGGTCAATGCGGCTTTTAGGTTGGTCGTGGGTCGACGGAAAAAGCTCTTGACTTTCTCAAGGATATTTGAGTCTACATGGAGGATGACTTCAACAGCATCCCTCAGGGAATGCTATGTGGTGTTAGCTTAGCAGTTTTGTTTTAAATGCTGTTTTTTGTTTTTTTTACTTAGCATTTTTCTTTCAAAAACAATCCAGTGACCCAGAATGCAGGTAGTTAAACAGCTGTCCTAGTGGCAACTGCATACAGGCTTGCAGTGATTACTGAGTGAGGCAAAGAAGTTGTGGAGAAGCTCAATGAGGACGCTTTCAGCCTGTCAGATCAGGTATCAGGTCACAGAACATGGAGGCCAAATCGACAAACAGTGAGCTCTCCAAATATCCACGGGGAATTAGCTCAAGTGGTAGAGCGCTCGCTTAGCATGCGAGAGGCAGCGGGATCGATGCCCGCATTCTCCAGGACTGCTTTTGGACTCTTTGCACAGTTCAGTTGTGACCTCTGGACTTTCAGTCATTTGTGACACCTTGAGATTTCACCTGTGATGGTCATTCCATCTGAATGGCGTTCCTAAGTGCAAGTGGCACCAGGCCATACCGTCTGGACTCTTGGGGGACGAGACGTGCCGAGCCGTCAACTGGTAATGAGTTGGGTCAGGTGGCGGGGCAGATGATAGACAGGCCCGGTGCACGCAAGCATCCATTGAGGATGCGGTGGGCAACAACTTGGGTGTGGGAAGACTTTGGTGAGACCATGGAACAAGCCTTTTGGTCAGCTTCAACGTGATTGAGGCAACTCATGAGGGTAAAGCAGTTTGCTACTGGCACGGTGTGTAGTGCGGGTGAGGTGTTTCGTACGTCAACTGAGGACAGGGGCAGACGATGGGAGGAATACTAAAAGAACCTACTCAATTCCAATGACACTCTCTGTAGAGGAAGTATAGTCTGAGATTGAAGGGAATGACTGGACCACCACTGAGTTAATTTAGCAACTCTGTGGTCGCAGAGTCCTTGAGGTGGATGAGATTCTACCTGAACACCCAAAGGCCCTGGATGTTGTAGGACTGTCATGACTGCAACATCACATATACATCTTGGGCAGTGCATGTGGATTGGCAGACTGGGGTGGTGGTTCCCATTTTAAACAAGGGAATCCCCTTCAATCTCGTAGTGAACCAGGATACATTTGAAAGGCCAACATTTTGACATTTTTAAAACTGGACCAACACGACGAGGATGGGATTCGAACCCACGCGTGCAGAGCACAATGGATTAGCAGTCCATCGCCTTAACCACTCGGCCACCTCATCTACGGGGACTGCTGGCGACTGCATACAGGCTTGCAGTGACTACTCAGTGAGACAAAGACGCTTTGGAGCACCTGAATGGAGAAGCTTTCAGCCTATGAGCTCAGGTCTCAGGTCACAGAACGTGGATGCCAAATCAACAAACTGTACATCTACAATTACATGATGGGGAATTAGCTCAAGTGGTAGAGCGCTCGCTTTGCATGCGAGAGGAAGCGGGATCGATGCCCGCATTCTCCAGGACGGTTTTTGGACTCTTTGCACAGTTCAGTTGTGATGGTGGTTCCCGTTTTTAACAAGGGGGACTGGAGGGTGTGCTCCATTTGTCTGTGAATTACTCAGCAGCCACCATGTCAGTGTGCTGAAGAGAAGAGTCCACCTTTTAGTTGAACATCGAACTCAGGACGGTCAATGCGGCTTTTAGGTTGGTCGTGGGTCGACGGAAAAGCTCTTGACTTTCTCAAGGATATTTGAGTCTACATGGAGGATGACTTCAACAGCATCCCTCAGGGAATGCTATGTGGTGTTAGCTTAGCATTTTGTTTTAAATGCTGTTTTTGTTTTTTTACTTAGCATTTTTCTTTCAAAAACAATCCAGTGACCCAGAATGCAGGTAGTTAAACAGCTGTCCTAGTGGCAACTGCATACAGGCTTGCAGTGATTACTGAGTGAGGCAAAGAAGTTGTGGAGAAGCTGAATGAGGACGCTTTCAGCCTGTCAGATCAGGTATCAGGTCACAGAACATGGAGGCCAAATCGACAAACAGTGAACTCTCCAAATTCCACGGGAATTAGCTCAAGTGGTAGAGCGCTCGCTTCGCATGCGAGAGGCAGCGGGATCGATGCCCGCATTCTCCAGGACTGCTTTTGGACTCTTTGCACAGTTCAGTTGTGACCTCTGGACTTTCAGTCATTTGTGACACCTTGAGATTTCACCTGTGATGGTCATTCCATCTGAATGGCGTTCCTAAGTGCAAGTGGCACCAGGCCATACCGTCTGGACTCTTGGGTGACGAGACGTGCCGAGCCGTCAACTGGTAATGAGTTGGGTCAGGTGGCGGGGCAGATGATAGACGGGTCAGGTGGCGGGGCAGATGATAGACAGGCCCGGTGCACGCAAGCATCCATTGAGGATGCGGTGGGCAACAACTTGGGTGTGGGAAGACTTTGGTGAGACCATGGAACAAGCCTTTTGGTCAGCTTCAACGTGATTGAGGCAACTCATGAGGGTAAAGCAGTTTGCTACTGGCACGGTGTGTAGTGCGGGTGAGGTGTTTCGTACGTCAACTGAGGACAGGGGCAGACGATGGGAGGAATACTAAAAGAACCTACTCAATTCCAATGACACTCTCTGTAGAGGAAGTATAGTCTGAGATTGAAGGGAATGACTGGACCACCACTGATTTAATTTAGCAACTCTGTGGTCGCAGAGTCCTTGAGGTGGATGAGATTCTACCTGAACACCCAAAGGCCCTGGATGTTGTAGGACTGTCCTGACTGCAACATCACATGTACATCTTGGGCAGTGTATGTGGATAGGCAGACTGGGGTGGTGGTTCCCATTTAAACAAGGGAATCCCCTTCAATCTCGTAGTGAACCAGGAAACATTTGAAAGGCCAACATTTTGAAATTTTTAAAACTGGACTAACACGACGAGGATGGGATTCGAACACACGCGTGCAGAGCACAATGGATTAGCAGTCCATCGCCTTAACCACTCGGCCACCTCATCTACGGGGACTGCTGGCGACTGCATACAGGCTTGCAGTGACTACTCAGTGAGACAAAGACGCTTTGGAGCACCTGAATGGAGAAGCTTTCGGCCTATGAGCTCAGGTCTCAGGTCACAGAACGTGGATGCCAAATCAACAAACTGTACATCCACAATTACATGATGGGGAATTAGCTCAAGTGGTAGAGCGCTCGCTTTGCATGCGAGAGGAAGCGGGATCGATGCCCGCATTCTCCAGGACGGTTTTTGGACTCTTTGCACAGTTCAGTTGTGATGGTGGTTCCCATTTTTAACAAGGGGGACTGGAGGGTGTGCTCCATTTGTCTGTGAATTACTCAGCAGCCACCATGTCAGTGTGCTGAAGAGAAGAGTCCACCTTTTAGTTGAACATCGAACTCAGGACGGTCAATGCGGCTTTTAGGTTGGTCGTGGGTCGACGGAAAAGCTCTTGACTTTCTCAAGGATATTTAAGTCTACATGGAGGATGACTTCAACAGCATCCCTCAGGGAATGCTATGTGGTGTTAGCTTAGCAGTTTTGTTTTAAATGCTGTTTTTTTGTATTTTTTACTTAGCATTTTTCTTTCAAAAACAATCCAGTGACCCAGAATGCAGGTAGTTAAACAGCTGTCCTAGTGGCAAGGGCATACAGGCTTGCAGTGATTACTGAGTGAGGCAAAGAAGTTGTGGAGAAGCTGAATGAGGACGCTTTCAGCCTGTCAGATCAGGTATCAGGTCACAGAACATGGAGGCCAAATCGACAAACAGTGAACTCTCCAAATATCCACGGGGAATTAGCTCAAGTGGTAGAGCGCTCGCTTCGCATGCGAGAGGCAGCGGGATCGATGCCCGCATTCTCCAGGACTGCTTTTGGACTCTTTGCACAGTTCAGTTGTGACCTCTGGACTTTCAGTCATTTGTGACACCTTGAGATTTCACCTGTGATGGTCATTCCATCTGAATGGCGTTCCTAAGTGCAAGTGGCACCAGGCCATACCGTCTGGACTCTTGGGTGACGAGACGTGCCGAGCCGTCAACTGGTAATGAGTTGGGTCAGGTGGCGGGGCAGATGATAGACAGGCCCGGTGCACGCAAGCATCCATTGAGGATGCGGTGGGCAACAACTTGGGTGTGGGAAGACTTTGGTGAGACCATGGAACAAGGCTTTTGGTCAGCTTCAACGTGATTGAGGCAACTCATGAGGGTAAAGCACTTTGCTACTGGCACGGTGTGTAGTGCGGGTGAGGTGTTTCGTACGTCAACTGAGGACAGGGGCAGACGATGGGAGGAATACTAAAAGAACCTACTCAATTCCAATGACACTCTCTGTAGAGGAAGTATAGTCTGAGATTGAAGGGAATGACTGGACCACCACTGAGTTAATTTAGCAACTCTGTGGTCGCAGAGTCCTTGAGGTGGATGAGATTCTACCTGAACACCCAAAGGCCCTGGATGTTGTAGGACTGTCCTGACTGCAACATCACATGTACATCTTTGGCAGTGTATGTGGATAGGCAGACTGGGGTGGTGGTTCCCATTTTAAACAAGGGAATCCCCTTCAATCTCGTAGTGAACCAGGAAACATTTGAAAGGCCAACATTTTGAAATTTTTAAAACTGGACCAACACGACGAGGATGGGATTCGAACACACGCGTGCAGAGCACAATGGATTAGCAGTCCATCGCCTTAACCACTCGGCCACCTCATCTACGGGGACTGCTGGCGACGGCATACAGGCGTGCAGTGACTACTCAGTGAGACAAAGACGCTTTGGAGCACCTGAATGGAGAAGCTTTTGGCCTATGAGCTCAGGTCTCAGGTCACAGAACGTGGATGCCAAATCAACAAACTGTACATCTACAATTACATGATGGGGAATTAGCTCAAGTGGTAGAGCGCTCGCTTTGCATGCGAGAGGAAGCGGGATCGATGCCCGCATTCTCCAGGACGGTTTTTGGACTCTTTGCACAGTTCAGTTGTGATGGTGGTTCCCATTTTTAACAAGGGGGACTGGAGGGTGTGCTCCATTTGTCTGTGAATTACTCAGCAGCCACCATGTCAGTGTGCTGAAGAGAAAAGTCCACCTTTTAGTTGAACATCGAACTCAGGACGGTCAATGCGGCTTTTAGGTTGGTCGTGGGTCGACGGAAAAGCTCTTGACTTTCTCAAGGATATTTAAGTCTACATGGAGGATGACTTCAACAGCATCCCTCAGGGAATGCTATGTGGTGTTAGCTTAGCAGTTTTGTTTTAAATGCTGTTTTTTTGTATTTTTACTTAGCATTTTTCTTTCAAAAACAATCCAGTGACCCAGAATGCAGGTAGTTAAACAGCTGTCCTAGTGGCAAGGGCATACAGGCTTGCAGTGATTACTGAGTGAGGCAAAGAAGTTGTGGAGAAGCTGAATGAGGACGCTGTCAGCCTGTCAGATCAGGTATCAGGTCACAGAACATGGAGGCCAAATCGACAAACAGTGAACTCTCCAAATATCCACGGGGAATTAGCTCAAGTGGTAGAGCGCTCGCTTCGCATGCGAGAGGCAGCGGGATCGATGCCCGCATTCTCCAGGACTGCTTTTGGACTCTTTGCACAGTTCAGTTGTGACCTCTGGACTTTCAGTCATTTGTGACACCTTGAGATTTCACCTGTGATGGTCATTCCATCTGAATGGCGTTCCTAAGTGCAAGTGGCACCAGGCCATACCGTCTGGACTCTTGGGTGCCGAGACGTGCCGAGCCGTCAACTGGTAATGAGTTGGGTCAGGTGGCGGGGCAGATGATAGACAGGCCCGGTGCACGCAAGCATCCATTGAGGATGCGGTGGGCAACAACTTGGGTGTGGGAAGACTTTGGTGAGACCATGGAACAAGCCTTTTGGTCAGCTTCAACGTGATTGAGGCAACTCATGAGGGTAAAGCAGTTTGCTACTGGCACGGTGTGTAGTGCGGGTGAGGTGTTTCGTACGTCAACTGAGGACAGGGGCAGACGATGGGAGGAATACTAAAAGAACCTACTCAATTCCAATGACACTCTCTGTAGAGGAAGTATAGTCTGAGATTGAAGGGAATGACTGGACCACCACTGAGTTAATTTAGCAACTCTGTGGTCGCAGAGTCCTTGAGGTGGATGAGATTCTACCTGAACACCCAAAGGCCCTGGATGTTGTAGGACTGTCCTGACTGCAACATCACATGTACATCTTGGGCAGTGTATGTGGATAGGCAGACTGGGGTGGTGGTTCCCATTTTAAACAAGGGAATCCCCTTCAATCTCGTAGTGAACCAGGAAACATTTGAAAGGCCAACATTTTGAAATTTTTAAAACTGGACTAACACGACGAGGATGGGATTCGAACACACGCGTGCAGAGCACAATGGATTAGCAGTCCATCGCCTTAACCACTCGGCCACCTCATCTACGGGGACTGCTGGCGACTGCATACAGGCTTGCAGTGACTACTCAGTGAGACAAAGACGCTTTGGAGCACCTGAATGGAGAAGCTTTCGGCCTATGAGCTCAGGTCTCAGGTCACAGAACGTGGATGCCAAATCAACAAACTGTACATCCACAATTACATGATGGGGAATTAGCTCAAGTGGTAGAGCGCTCGCTTTGCATGCGAGAGGAAGCGGGATCGATGCCCGCATTCTCCAGGACGGTTTTTGGACTCTTTGCACAGTTCAGTTGTGATGGTGGTTCCCATTTTTAACAAGGGGGACTGGAGGGTGTGCTCCATTTGTCTGTGAATTACTCAGCAGCCACCATGTCAGTGTGCTGAAGAGAAGAGTCCACCTTTTAGTTGAACATCGAACTCAGGACGGTCAATGCGGCTTTTAGGTTGGTCGTGGGTCGACGGAAAAGCTCTTGACTTTCTCAAGGATATTTGAGTCTACATGGAGGATGACTTCAACAGCATCCCTCAGGGAATGCTATGTGGTGTTAGCTTAGCAGTTTTGTTTTAAATGCTGTTTTTTGTTTTTTTTACTTAGCATTTTTCTTTCAAAAACAATCCAGTGACCCAGAATGCAGGTAGTTAAACAGCTGTCCTAGTGGCAACTGCATACAGGCTTGCAGTGATTACTGAGTGAGGCAAAGAAGTTGTGGAGAAGCTGAATGAGGACGCTGTCAGCCTGTCAGATCAGGTATCAGGTCACAGAACATGGAGGCCAAATCGACAAACAGTGAACTCTCCAAATATCCACGGGGAATTAGCTCAAGTGGTAGAGCGCTCGCTTCGCATGCGAGAGGCAGCGGGATCGATGCCCGCATTCTCCAGGACTGCTTTTGGACTCGTTGCACAGTTCAGTTGTGACCTCTGGACTTTCAGTCATTTGTGACACCTTGAGATTTCACCTGTGATGGTCATTCCATCTGAATGGCGTTCCTAAGTGCAAGTGGCACCAGGCCATACCGTCTGGACTCTTGGGTGACGAGACGTGCCGAGCCGTCAACTGGTAATGAGTTGGGTCAGGTGGCGGGGCAGATGATAGACAGGCCCGGTGCACGCAAGCATCCATTGAGGATGCGGTGGGCAACAACTTGGGTGTGGGAAGACTTTGGTGAGACCATGGAACAAGCCTTTTGGTCAGCTTCAACGTGATTGAGGCAACTCATGAGGGTAAAGCAGTTTGCTACTGGCACGGTGTGTAGTGCGGGTGAGGTGTTTCGTACGTCAACTGAGGACAGGGGCAGACGATGGGAGGAATACTAAAAGAACCTACTCAATTCCAATGACACTCTCTGTAGAGGAAGTATAGTCTGAGATTGAAGGGAATGACTGGACCACCACTGATTTAATTTAGCAACTCTGTGGTCGCAGAGTCCTTGAGGTGGATGAGATTCTACCTGAACACCCAAAGGCCCTGGATGTTGTAGGACTGTCATGACTGCAACATCACATGTACATCTTGGGCAGTGCATGTGGATTGGCAGACTGGGGTGGTGGTTCCCATTTTAAACAAGGGAATCCCCTTCAATCTCGTAGTGAACCAGGATACATTTGAAAGGCCAACATTTTGAAATTTTTAAAACTGGACCAACACGACGAGGATGGGATTCGAACCCACGCGTGCAGAGCACAATGGATTAGCAGTCCATCGCCTTAACCACTCGGCCACCTCATCTACGGGGACTGCTGGCGACGGCATACAGGCTTGCAGTGACTACTCAGTGAGACAAAGACGCTTTGGAGCACCTGAATGGAGAAGCTTTCAGCCTATGAGCTCAGGTCTCAGGTCACAGAACGTGGATGCCAAATCAACAAACTGTACATCAACAATTACATGATGGGGAATTAGCTCAAGTGGTAGAGCGCTTGCTTTGCACGAGAGAGGAAGCAGGATCGATGCCCGCATTCTCCAGGACGGTTTTTGGACTCTTTGCACAGTTCAGTTGTGATGGTGGTTCCCATTTTTAACAAGGGGGACTGGAGGGTGTGCTCCATTTGTCTGTGAATTACTCAGCAGCCACCATGTCAGTGTGCTGAAGAGAAGAGTCCACCTTTTAGTTGAACCTCGAACTCAGGACGGTCAATGCGGCTTTTAGGTTGGTCGTGGGTCGACGGAAAAGCTCTTGACTTTCTCAAGGATATTTGAGTCTACATGGAGGATGACTTCAACAGCATCCCTCAGGGAATGCTATGTGGTGTTAGCTTAGCAGTTTTGTTTTAAATGCTGTTTTTTGTTTTTTTTACTTAGCATTTTTCTTTCAAAAACAATCCAGTGACCCAGAATGCAGGTAGTTAAACAGCTGTCCTAGTGGCAACTGCATACAGGCTTGCAGTGATTACTGAGTGAGGCAAAGAAGTTGTGGAGAAGCTGAATGAGGACGCTGTCAGCCTGTCAGATCAGGTATCAGGTCACAGAACATGGAGGCCAAATCGACAAACAGTGAACTCTCCAAATATCCACGGGGAATTAGCTCAAGTGGTAGAGCGCTCGCTTCGCATGCGAGAGGCAGCGGGATCGATGCCCGCATTCTCCAGGACTGCTTTTGGACTCTTTGCACAGTTCAGTTGTGATGGTGGTTCCCATTTTTAACAAGGGGGACTGGAGGGTGTGCTCCATTTGTCTGTGAATTACTCAGCAGCCACCATGTCAGTGTGCTGAAGAGAAGAGTCCACCTTTTAGTTGAACCTCGAACTCAGGACAGTCAATGCGGCTTTTAGGTTGGTCGTGGGTTGACCGAAAAGCTCTTGACTTTCTCAAGGATATTTGAGTCTACATGGAGGATGACTTCAACAGCATCCCTCAGGGAATGCTATGTGGTTTTAGCACACTTCAGTTGTGACCTCCTGACTTTCAGTCATTTGTAACACCTGTGATGGTCGGTACATCTGAATGGCATTCCTAGGTGTAAGTGGCCAGGAAGTACCAGGAGAGAACCCACACAGACACAGGGAAAACATGAGAACCCCACACAGAAGGAACCCATACTGGATTCAAATCCAGAACTTTTTTGCTGTGAGGCAACAGTGCTAACTACTGCACCACTACACCACCCTTAGTGGAAGCACTGCAACTACAAATTCTAGCAACTAATGTGGGTAAAACTGAGAACATTTTCCTTTGACTTTCTGATGTCTGCTATTTTTTTAAATTTCCCGCTGGGAGAATTGCAGCAGAAACATTTTTTTAGGGGAAAGTATTTTTATTATTTGAGTTCTGATCAGCTGCTGATCAGAGTGACAGTATGTGCAGACAGTGAGTCACAGCTGCAGCCATGTGATCCTGGCATGTTGGAATCATAACAGACTGTTTATATCTGTACAACACCCACTGCGTGAGTGCGTGTGTGGGGCACTTTTTGGTTTTTGGAGTCTGGGTTCAGTTTAATGTAGGAGAGGCTGTGAATACATTTTTAATGAGTGTCCTCATAGTGGTAGCAGTAAAAGGCTCTGTGTGTGTGTGTGTGTGTGTGTGTGTGTGTGAGAGAGAGAGAGAGACAGTTGGGTGCTAACACATGTTTGACATTTCAACCCTCTCGAGGCGTGATGCGATGCTGCTGCTGGGTGTTAAACACACACACGCGTGCCCGTTCTTGTATCTTTGTGAGGCCTCTCTCGGACATAATGCATTCCTTGGACCTTGCATCACATTTGACGTTTCTGTTTGAAACCTGTAGGACAAATGTTCGAATACCGGGATGAATTAAACGTGTGACACAGTTCAATAGTATCATAAACAAAATAAACTAGTTATCATTACTAAAAGATGCTGCTTATTCCTGGATTGCAGCATGTGAAAGTTTGTCATAAGGGCAGGGATAATTTTCTCTTGCTACACCTTTACAGCCAGTACTGTTCTCCAGTTGGACATCATGTGTACATGGTTACTGTGTTTGCAGCATGTCAGTACAGGCTGTTCATGTATGTGTTTATATCCTGTCCCACCATGAATCAGCAGCCCACCGTCTGAAAATTTAGCAAAAATGCTCATTGGTTCACAGAGCAACACATGCCGTTTTTACAATGAAAACTGCACAGCTGTGAGATGACATTTTCAGGGGTGGCAGCTTTCTGACATTCAATTCAATTCAATTTTATTTACATAGCGCCAAATCACAACAAACTGTCGCCTCAAGGCGCTTTGTATTGTGGGTAAAGACCCTACAATAATACAGAGAAAACCCAACAGTCAAAACGACCCCCTATGAGCAAGCACTTGGCGACAGTGGAAAGGAAAAACTCCCTTTTAACAGGAAGAAACCTCCAGCAGAACCAGGCTCAGGGAGGGGCAGTCATCTGCCGCCACCGGTTGGGCTGAGGAGAGAGAAAAGACATGCTGTGGAAGAGAGCCAGAGATTAATATCAATTAATGATTAAATGCAGAGTGGAGTATAAACAAAGTAAGTAAGGTGAATGAGAAACAGTGCATTATGTGAACCCCCCAGCAGACTAGGCCTATAGCAGCATAACTAAGGGATGGTTCAGGGTCACCTGATCCAGCCCTAACTATAAGCTTGATCAAAAAGGAAAGTTTTGAGCCTAATCTTAAAAATAGAGAGGGTGTCTGTCTCCCGAATCCAAGCTGGAAGCTGGTTCCACAGAAGAGGCGCCTGAAAGCTGAAGGCTCTGCCTCCCATTCTACTCTTAAGTATCCTAGGAACCACAAGTAAGCCAGCAGTCTGAGAGCGAAGTGCTCTGTTGGGGTGATATGGTACTATGAGGTCTTTGAGATAAGATGGGGCCTGATTATTCAAGACCTTGTATGTGAGGAGAAGGATTTTAAATTCTATTCTAGATTTAACAGGGAGCCAATGAAGAGAAGCCAATATGGGAGAAATCTGCTCTCTCTTTCTAGTCCCTGTCAGTACTCTAGCTGCAGCATTTTGGATCAGCTGAAGGCTTTTCAGGGAGCTTTTAGGACAGCCTGATAATAATGAATTACAATAATCCAGCCTAGAAGTAATAAATGCATGAATGAGCTTTTCAGCATCAGTCTGAGAAAGGATGTTTCTAATTTTAGAAATATTGCGCAAATGCAAAAAAGCGGTCCTACATATTTGTTTAATATGTGCATTGAAGGACATATCCTGGTCAAAAATGACTCCAAGATTTCTCACAGTGTTACTGGAGGCCAAAGTAATGCCATCCAGAGTAAGTATCTGGTTAGACACCATGTTTCTAAGATTTGTGGGGCCTAGAACAAGAATTTCAGTTTTATCTGAATTTAGAAGCAGGAAATTAGAGGTCATCCAGGCCTTAATGTCTTTAAGACATTCCTGCAGTTTAATTAATTGATGTGTGTCATCTGGCTTCATTGATAGGTAAAGCTGAGTATCATCTGCATAACAATGAAAATTGATGCAGTGCTTTCTAATAATACTGCCTAAGGGAAGCATGTATAATGTAAATAAAATTGGTCCTAGCACAGAACCCTGTGGAACTCCATAATTAACCTTAGTGTGTGAAGAAGACTCCCCATTTACATGAACAAATTGGAGTCTATGAGATAAATATGATTCAAACCACTGCAGTGCAGTACCTTTAATACCTATAGCAAGCTCTAATCTCTGTAATAAAATGTTATGGTCAACAGTATCAAAAGCTGCACTGAGGTCCAACAGGACAAGAACAGAGATGAGTCCACTGTCAGAGGCTCTAAGAAGATCATTTGTAACCTTCACTAATGCTGTTTCTGTACTGTGATGAATTCTGAAACCTGACTGAAACTCTTCAAATAAACCGTTCCTCTGCAGATGATCAGTTAGCTGTTTTACAACTACTCTTTCAAGAATCTTTGAGAGAAAAGGAAGGTTGGAGATTGGCCTATAATTAGCTAAGACAGCTGGGTCAAGTGATGGCTTTTTAAGCAGAGGTTTAATTACAGCCACCTTGAAGGTCTGTGGTATATAGCCAACTAATAAAGACTGATTGATCATTTTTAAGATTGAAGCATCAATAATTGGAAAGACTTCTTTGAACAGTCTAGTAGGAATGGGATCTAACAAACATGTTGCTGGTTTGGAGGAAGTAACTATTGAAGTTAACTCTGAAAGATCAACTGGAGCAAAAGAGTCAAAACAAATACCAGCAGTGCTGAAAGCAGCCGAACATGAAGAATAATCTTTGAGATGGTTATGAATAATTTTTTCTCGAATGTCTAAAATTTTATTTGTAAAGAAATCCATGAAGTCACTACTAGTTAACGTGAAAGGAATACTCGGCTCTACAGAGCTCTGACTCTTTGTCAGCCTGGCTACAGTGCTGAAAAGAAACCTGGGGTTGTTCTTATTTTCTTCAATTAATGATGAATAGTAAGATGTCCTAGCTTTACGGAGGGCTTTTTTATAGAGCAACAAACTCTTTTTCCAGGCTAAATGAGCATCTTCTAATTTAGTGAGACACCATTCCCTCTCCAGCTTTCGGGTTATCTGCTTTAAGCTGTGCGTTTGTGAATTATACCACGGAGTCAGGCACTTCTGATTTGAAGCTTTCCTTTTCAGAGGAGCCACAGTATCCAAAGTTATACGCAGTGAGGATGTAAAACTATTGACGAGATAATCAACCTCACTGGGAGCAGAGTTTAGGTAGCTGCTCTGCACTGTGTTGGCACATGGCACTGAAGAGCATAACAATGAAGGAATTAAATCCTTAAACTTAGGTACAGCACTTTCACAAAGACTTCTACTGTAATAAAACTTATTCCCCACTGCTGTGTAATCCATTAAAGTAAATGTAAATGTTATTAAGAAATGATCAGACAGGAGGGGGCTTTCAGGGAATACTGTTAAGTCTTCAGTTTCTATGCCATATGTCAGGACAAGATCCAGAGTATGATTAAAGTGGTGGGTGGGCTCCTTTACATTTTGAGAGAAGCCAATTGAATCTAACAATAGATTAAATGCAGTGTTGAGGCTGTCATTCTCAGCATCTACATGGATGTTAAAATCACCCACTATAATTATTTTATCTGAACTGAGCACTAAATCAGATAAAAAGTCTGAGAAATCAGACAGAAACTCTGAGTAAGGACCAGGTGGACGATAGATAATAACAAATAAAACAGGTTTTTGATTTTCCCAATTAGGATGGACAAGACTAAGAGTCAGGCTTTCAAAAGAATGAAAACTTTGTCTGGGTCTTTGATTAATTAATAAGCTGGAATTGAAGATTGCAGCTACTCCTCCTCCTCGACCTGTGCTTCTAGCATTCTGACAGTTACTGTGACTCGGGGGTGTTGATTCATTTAAACTAACATATTCATCCTGCTGTAACCAGGTTTCTGTAAGGCAGAATAAATCAATACGTTGATCAATTAATAAATCATTTACTAATAGGGACTTGGAAGAGAGAGACCTAATGTTTAACAATCCACATTTAATTGTTTTATTCTTTGGTGCAGTTGATGATGCTGTATTATTTATTGTTTTTGAATTTTTATGCTTAAATAGCTTTTTGCTGATTTTAGCTTTGGTTTTTGGTGGTCTGGGAGCAGGCACCAACTCTATGGGGATGGGGTTCATGAAATTCAACCTTGATCAAACAGTTGTTAGTGATTACTGCTGATAAAGGGGCCTTGTTGAATAAACCATGCTAAAGAGCAAATTCAAATGAAAGTCAGTCTAATCTGCCCATTGAGTTCTGGAATTTGAAGCCTCAACAAGTGTCTTATTGTCTTTTTGTGGCCAGAAGTGACCATGTTTGGATGAGAGGGTGCTAAGTTATCAGCTAATGCTGATACGTGCTAGTTAGTGTTCAGTAACATCCAAAATAAATCAGACAATTTCACTGTGAACCAAACTGGAGCTCAACCTTCTTCAGCTGTCTGTTAGTCCAGTGAAGTGAACAGCAGCCATATTATTGGTCAGATAATTGCATTAAAAATGCTCCAAAAGGCTCAAACAGTTCAAGGACTCCAGTTAGCTGAGGTGAAGCCTGGCAGACAGCTAGCAGCTACAGCCGCTAGAAAGTGACACTTGTTAAACTTCACAGAAACCACAAAACAAGCTGAAGACAGCACATGGACTGCAGACCTGTCATCACCCATCAATACAGAAACACACTGTAGTTTTTATCAATTTCAGGCCATGACCTGTGCTATTGTGGCACTGCTGATTGCAGGCAAGATCCCAGTAAGGGTGGGGTAAAGGTTAATGAGGCACCAGACATAGTTACACTTCATGTAAGGGTGCAGGAAATAAATGTAAGTGGATGTAACGTCCTCTGAAGGGATGGAAACATGACTGAGTGTGTGCCGAAACATTAACTCACTCAGTGGAAGAAAACTGACCCATGGAAGTGATCTGTGTTTATAATGATGTCACACGATTCACAACTGTGTGTGTGCGTGTGTGTGTGCGTGTGTCTGTGTGTGTGTGTGTGTGTGTGTGTGTCTTTGTGTGTGTGCTTTGCAGACATATATATCCCTTGAAGGAATGCTGTGTGTGTACAAGCAGAAAGTGATCTGCTTTTACAATGATGCCATGAACTTCACAACACATTTTACAAGTGTGTGTGTGTGTGTATGTGTGTGTGTGTGTGTCTTATCTTGTACATCTATTTCTGTGAGGAGTATTGTGAGGACATTGTGTCATTTTGTCTGGTCATCACTTTCAGGCAGACATTTAAAAGGCCAGCCTGCTCTTGTTGCAGATACTGCAGTTTTGTCACAGTTGCTGGGGTGTCTCAGTCACTCACACCCTGGCTTTTACCATGACCCACCAGATTACGGCGTGAGTGAGATGGTTCTATCAGCATGCAGGTTTACTTTAGTGGAGGAGCGCATTTCATTTAATAAACCAAGACAAGAAGTTTTCAGTGCCTAACTCATACTAAATGCCTGCCTGATAAAGTTGAGGTATCATCCACTTAATATTATACAGTCTTTGCTTTATGAAATCATGCAGCTTTTGTGATCTGTCTCAATATGAATCAAGCTGAACTGAACCAAAGCCTTTCAGTGGGGTTTAATTTGGGTTCAGTAAAACCCAGTGGCTAACATCTTACCAGATTTATCAGCACTGGGACAACCATATCTCCATATCATCCAGTCTATTTCAAAGGCAATTATCTTTCAGTGGACATTAGTGAACACATTAGCTCTGGCAGGTTTTCACCAGGTAAGATCACCTCTTTTGAGTAACTGTTCAACTGCAACTGGAAAAAGGTTCATTTTAATGAAGAATTCAGGCTAACACAACAGGTAAGAATACAGTGAATGCTCAATTCAAGGATTCAGTTCGGTCAGTTTTTCTCCACATTCTCTTTACTCCATGTTTGGGTCCACTTTCCACAGGCATTGGCACAGGAACGTTTCTCAGCATGGCAAAGGTGGGAAAGGTAAGGCTGTCCAAAAGCAGGCAGGCTGACACACCAGGACGGACTCTGCAGTGAGGGAGGACAGGCAAGGTAAGGTTGGCAGACAAGCTGCAAAACATGCATGAGCTGAGAGGCCTGAGCAAAACTGCCACATAGAGAAGTTCAACAATGTGCCAGCAAGTGGAGAAGCAAGCAGAGGGAAACACTCCAGGTGAGTGGCAATGAGGAACAGGTATGCCAGCAGGAGCCTTGAACCATGCCCACAACTGGAAAGAGGTAAGCACAGTTATCCACATTAAGTCTTTCCCCAGCAGCAGACTCCAGAACAGAGAAATTCATCCTGATTGAGGATGTTTTTCCTTTAATAGCAGAGGCGCAAGTTCTCATTTCCTTTTTTATTTAGAAACCTGAAACTTGACTTTCTCCTATTATCCCAGGTCCTATTAATAATCAAAGCCCCAGTAATAATCCTGGGTTTTAATGTTTTGATCTGCCAGTTTTTTAGTAGCTGGGTGTGAAGCGTATCACTGACAAAAAAATAATCACTGTTATTCCTGCTTCCCACCTCTGAGCCAGAGAGGGTGGAGACGGCATTTCTGTGCCCAGTATGTACAAACATACCACAGCCTGAGGGGAACTGAATGACCATGACACACATAGCACACACACCCACACACACATACACAAACTGTACAAAATAAATACACAACAAGCTTATTCTGTTGTTCTTTATGTTAAATTTTGATGTTTTGGCAGCATCTTGCATTTTTTTTTAATTGAATTAAAGTGTGTGTGTGTGTGTGCGGGGGGGGGGGGGGGGGGGGCAGGTTATTACATAAAGTGTGTGATTGGCAGTTCATATTGGAAACCTTTACTCGTGCAGAGGTGTGGGGAGGAGGGTTGATACGAAAACACAGAGAAGCAGTGGCAGTCTGAACCACCCTGGGAGGCTGACGAACTCTCTGTTCAAGCTCCGATCCGAGGTTTGTCTTCTATGCTTCATTTCTACTCAGCTTTGAACATTCAATTTTTTAAAAAAAATAATAAGTTTATCAAACTTTTAAACTTTAAGGTAGAAATGTAACCATCATTCAAGTAAAGAGTTTGTGTTATTTTTCTGTTTAGTGTAGTAAGAAATAAAGTGCAAGTTTTAAAATTTAATCATCAGTGTCTCGATTAAACATGTTAAAGAAGGAAGGGGAGCTGATTCACATGTCTGAAAAGCAGTAAACAAAATCTTATTGATATTTTTGCCTGAAACATGATGTAATCTATTATGCAACAATTGTTTTATTGTTGTAATGTGCTGACCACTGCAGATTGTGCTTCTGGGACTACACAAAGAGTCGCAAAGATCTTAAATTATGTGCAGCAGATTGTTGAAAAATGTCATGTGTTTGCACACATTTTATCAGATAACTTTACCATAAGTTGTGATAAAAAGAAAATTACTTTGCTTTTTTTTTTTTTTTTATCCCTGCTTTCATTCTTTTGCATATTTTCTTCAAGATAAATTTTTTTTTATCCCAGAAGCTGGGAAATTCCTCTGTTAGAGTAGCCAAAACATGGATGGATGGATGGTGGTAATGCTCAGCTTGAGGCTTCAGTAACAAATGAGTGACATCACAGCAGTTAAGTCCATCTATACAGTCAATGGATGAAACCCACAGTGAACCACCCTGACAGAGGAGAAGCATCAGTTCATTCTTCAGAGACATGCTCCACCTTCTGGTTTACACCTGTGCAGAAAAGGATTCACACTGCAGCAGGACAATGAGCCCAGACACAACTCAAAGTCAAAGAGGACCAGAGAGTGCTGCTTAACCAGACATTCCTGAAATGACAAGGTGGGGTTAAGGGTCAAAGTGGGTTATCCGGTGCAGTTTGCGTGATGCTGTCATTGACCAAAGAGATATTCTGACTTTCATTCACAAATATTTTACTCAGACTCGACTTTTTACTCAAACTGATGTCACTGATTTGCTGTGATCCATTTAAGACCTTGATGTCTGTCACCAGCCTGACAGACAAACACAGTACTGATGCTCTGTGAAGATGCTGAAGCAAAGCTACCTTCAGATCAGATTGTTTACAGCATTTGTGCTCTTGTTGCACTGTTGCAGATGAACTTGGCTCTGGTCCACGACAGAGAGCTCATTAAGACGTTCTGGGAGAAGAGGATCGAAACTCAGACTCAGCAAGTGGAGAATGAGGAGCAGAGGATGAACAAAAGCGCCCTCAACAAGTCAGTAACATCACTCAGGCCAGCCATCAGCATGTGACAGTTTTTGACATTGTTAATTTCAGTCAGGATAATGAACATTTAGTTGAAGTTATTTTTCTATTTTTGTTTTATTTGAATAGTTTTTATCTGTATTTTGTCAGCATTTTTGTGGCAACACCTGTTTCCATCTTTCTGTACAGATACCTTTATCACAGGTGTTTTTCAGAGCTGTCGTGAGGCTTACAGAAGGGTGCACTGAAATTCAAGTTTAAGAAGATAAGATAAGATAAAACTTTAATGATCCCATGACGGGGAAATTTGCGCATTACAGCAGCTCAGTACAGAGAAAAATGAAAATGATGAGTAAAAAACAAATGAACTAAAATAGAATAGAATAAAATAAAATAGAATAGAATAGAAAAAACTATGCACATCAGTGACGTGCAGTCAGGGGAGGCAGGTGAGGCACGGCCTCACCTGTCATCGTGGAAATATAAAATTAAAAAATAAATTAAATGGTTATATTCATTCAGTGATTTGTATTTTAAAGTTCTTTTCCATTTAACTACACCATTTTTAGATTAGTTTTTTCAAAATCGCTGAATTTTCGCATTTGCCGGTCAAATATTAAGCCCGGCGAGCCGCACCACGGATTGCGCAATCCGTGGTGCGGCTCAGTATAGTCATTGCCAATGACTACTAACTGTGCTGGCATGCTATGCAGTGAGACCGGATTACTTTCCGGTCTCACTGCACTTTTACTATATGAACTAAATTTCCATATTTTAGCTGGTGTATATAATGCACAGTTTATTTTTTGTTTTTTTCATTAACAACTGTATGTGTGTGTAATGCATTCTTGTGTTGAGCGATCATGAAACTGCTGCGAAGAGACACTAGGTGAGGCACGCAGTTCTCGTGCCTCATGGTAGGGGGCGCTGGTGATCCCAGGGACTCTACGACTCCTCGGCGGCAAGCTACCATAAACAGTTAGCAAGGCCAGTTAGTTTTTCCTGTTGCTTGGCCTTATGTTCAACATGGAAGATTACATAACTCAACTGAAAGAATTTTCTAAACTGGACTTTCAATCGAAGCAGAAGATAATAATTAAAGGAAGACCAACACCGGAGCTAAAAGGTTTGCTTCAGACTATGTTAATGTTAAACAAAACAACTGTTGCCAATCAAATGGTGAATAAGCTATATGTTTGTAAATCTGATGTGATGACGTCAGTGCCTCACCAGTCACGACCCTCACCGCACGTCACTGATGCACATATACATAAGCACTATATACATAAAATATATATATCAATGTCAATATACACATGTACATATACACACATATACACACACATCAAAACACTATAAACAGATATCAAAACATTATATACATTTGTAGCCGGTAAGGTACACAGCATACACATGTCCAGGCTTTAGCTGGATCAACAAATTCAGGAAAAACAGATATCGTGCAATGACGTTTTCCCTGTTAACCCTTTCTGCTTCAGCCTTGGAGCGTGCTCACACCAAACAACCAAATGTTGCCTCATTTGGTTCTTCTTCCTCACAAACCTTGTTTTTAAAGTGACAGCTGCACATTAGAGCTCCAAAACATTTAGACATTAAAAGTTACTCAATGGGTTCAGATCTGATTCACATGGACTTGGACTCATTTCAGTTTATAATCAGACTGAAGTCAAATTAATTTATAGGCAAAACTTTCAAGGGGATAAATAGAGTAGAAATTGCTCAACCAGCTTTTAACCTGCTGAATCCTCACTACAACTGTATTTTTTAGTGCTGGGTTCCAGTTTAGCTTTCATGGAGTTTTGGATGCTTTTCAGGATGGTTCCTGTTCTAGTCTCAGCTTTAAATTCTTGGTTTTTCGTTTGGCTCCATGTCCTACATCAAGTCTTTACCTTGCCTCAGTGTCCCTCCTTCTGTTCCTCACTCTTTGTCCTGCAGGGTCTTCCCTGGTCTTTGTCTGACTCACTGTTTGTTCTCATCTGTGTTCAGCCGTGTCTCTGGTTAACTATCAGCATTCAGTGTATAAATCCTCCTGTCCATCTCTTTGTTCTGTGGTGTTCTGCTTTGCTTTGGTTGTCAGCATTAAAGCTCACACTCTGTTGAATCCTCTACCTTCCTGAACTGTAAGTCGTCAAAAGCGCTCTACACTCCACACACCCCAATGAGTGACCCTCAGTACAACACTATGTACTTCTGCAAACATGCTCTTTTATCCACAGTATTTATAATTCTCACACTTCGTCCCTCTACAGCTTTTCAACTGTGGAGATTTAAATTAGGTAGAAACTCACTTCCAGTGTTTCTGAATTACAAAAGGTTTCTTTCATGAAGGCCCTCATCTGCTGCGGTCTTTGAACTGTTGAATCTGTTACCAAACTGAGAATGAATGTGGTTTCATTTGGTTTAGCCATGTGACCTTGTGGCAAATAGACACGTCTAAAAACAGATCCTCTCATTACAAACAGCCTCGTCTCTCAGCAAGCTGCAAAACATACCAGGACTAACACACACACACACACACACACACACACACACACACACACACACACACACACACACACACACACACGCGACCCTCGCAGACAGTCTGGCTGTTAAAGGTCTCAGAGACGATGCTCATTAATGAACAGAAACATCGGCCACAGGCTGTAACCTGAACTCACCTCACCCATCTTTGAAGGAAAACAAAAAAAAAACAGAGTATTTCAGAGATTTTAAATTGAACATTTCTGTTTCTTCTGAGGATGAACAATCAGAGTTTTGCTGATCCTCTGATGGGGCCACCACCAGGCCAAAATTTTATTTAATCAACACTTATCTGATCTGGGTGGCGGAGGCAGCAGTCTAAGCAGAGACTCTGTCTCCCCGGCCACCTTCTCCAGCTCATCTGGGGTGCATTCCCAAACTGGCTGAAAGATGGGGTGGCTGGAGCTCAGGAGGTAGAGTGGGTCACCTACTGATCAGAAGGTTGGCGGTTCAATTCCTGGCTACTCCAGGCTGCATGCCAATGTATCTTTGGGCAGGATACTTAACCCCAAGTTGCTCTCTGACGCAATATTAGATAATAAAAGCACTTAGTTTACTTAATCATGGAAGTGCTTGTGTAAATGTGTTGTATGAGTGCTCAAACAGAGTAGAAAAGTGCTATATAAGAACTAGTCCATTTACCACGAACTCTCTCTCTCCAGCGTGTCCTGGGTTTGCCACAGGGTCTCTATGTTGCACATGAAACACCTCACCCAGGGGCCCCCAGGAGGCATGCTGATCAGATTAGTTATTTAATCAATACAACAAAGGACGAAAGGTAACCTAAGATGAACAAAGAAAGGTATTATCCAGAGTGAGAACAATGAAAGAAAAGCATACTCACACACAGAGGAAATAGAACAATTAAAGAAACACTCAGTGAACAGGATGGTAGAAGGAGGAACCAGTGAAGGAGGCAGAATAAAACCCCGAAAGGCAAAATCCTCAATCCAAATGGCAAGCAGGGGTCATAAAATGGGAATCAGTCAGGATGGAAAACAATCCAAAAGCCCATGAAGCAGTCCGGACGTCACACACAAGGGGAAAGCAAAATGGACAAAAAACAGGGGTGGCACAAAACTGGCAGCAAGTACAACCAAATCAGAAATTTCAAAATAAAGCAGGAAGTGACTAATACAATACACCTGAGACTAATCAGGGTGGGGCAATCACCAAAAGGAAGGAAGTAAAAGTGGCAACAGTGACTTAGAATTACAAAATAAAACAGGAAGCCAGACATCATAACCCACATCTCAAACTGCTGTTTGCTGTCAGACTTTCCAATGAAGTGTGGGATTAGGCTGCAGCCTCTTCAGCTGATTGACAGAAACAGAGTACATAAAATCATCCTCCGTCAGTGTAATCCTGTCAGCTTGATTGCTCCATGTTGAAAGTGATGGACAAACTAATGGCCAGACTAACATAAAGAGCTGGATGTCTGCCCTCCTCTCCTGGTCCATTGGTTGTGTTTCATATACATTATATCCTCTTATTAAACTTTGACCTCATGGTGTTCCATCAGCTATTAGCCCTCTCTCTCTTCTTCTATCCCCCCTTAACCTCAGTTCATCACACCTAATCCCCCTGCTATCCATTACCCTGTACCCCTAATCCCCCACCTATCACTACCATGTATCTTCTAATCCTCTGGCTATCTATTACCATGCGCCCCCCGACTCCACAGCTATCTGGCTCCCTGCTGCCTCTAACCCCAACTCTAGTCCCCTCTAATTGTGTACGTTATGTGTGACCCGAGCAGGGGCTGGAAAAATGTGTTGCAGAGAGCCGAGGTGATAATCTAGGAGCGATGAGTGATGAAGGCCGGCAGAAAGCACAGACACATATACTGGCTGAATTTAGAAGATATTCTGATATAAATAATCATCTAACAGATGCTTCAGGCAGAGCGTCTGCATTGCTGAAGTTAAAATACATTTTATTTTATTAAAAGATGCAATGGTTCAACCTGGGACTGAAAGTGCAGACATGAGCTAATCATTTCATCAGCCATCTGCCTCCAGATGTTCCTGCAAAGGATTTTTGTGGCATGAATTGACTGTGAGCTCAGAATTAGAAAGGCAAGGCTGAGATGGTTTGGACATGTGCAGAGAAGGGAGAGTGGATATTCTGGACAAAAGATCATGAAGATGGAGCTGCCAGGCAGGAGGAAAAGAGGAGGACCTCAGAGGATGTTCGTGGATGTAGTGAAGGAGGACATGCAGAGGGTTGGAGTGACAGAGCAGGATGTGACAAGTGCTTTTTTATATGTCTAAGCACTTTTAACCTAATTTTAACATGTTCACACTCTGATGTATCCATCAGGGGCAACTAGGGGTTCAGTATCTTGCCCAAGGACACTTCAACATGCTAGGTGCTACAGGCACTGTGGTAAAATAGGTAGAAGTTGCAGAAATGGGAGGAGTTATAGATAGTGTAGTAGTATTAGTACAACTTATAATAGTGGAAGATGTCTAAGAAAAAGTTGTAGAAGTAGAGAAGTCATAGAAGTCATTAACAGTACAGGAAGAGGCTGTAGTGAAAGAAATCATATTAATCATCATTAGAAGTTGTCAAAGAAGAAGTAAGCACTGAACACGACCCTTCACCTTGTCTACATTATTCAAAAAATTGTAATCTCTCACTAAGGTCCAGTAAGTTTTCCCCAACCTGCAAGCTGATGGGATCGGTTCCTTATATACACTGCAGTTCCAAAGCCTTAACCGCTCCATGTTCTGATCCAAACAAAACAAAAAAAATAGCTGATTTAAATTTAGTCAGTATCCTCTTGAAGGTGGTCTTCTTCTGGACTACCTCTGGCACTGCTGCTAGTTTTATATTGCTCAACTGAAGTCTTGTTCTGATCACTTGTGTTTGTGAGTACACAACGAGTGCTGTAATCTCTTCTAGTGTGTCATGCTGGCAACTCTGGACACAAATTCAAAGCGCACAACTTTGAGGTTCATGGTGAAATCACAGATAAGCACATGGAAGTGGGAAACAGGACTTCAAGGACCTGGAAGTTGTTCAGAGGTGCACCAGGAGACTAACCTGAAGGGGAGAGCTGCCATTCTTTAAATACCAGAGTAAATTTTTATGATCACACCTCATGTGTCCTTTAGAGAAAGTTCTCCAACAAAAGACAATATATTATGTTAATCTTTTTACAACCAGTCATTACATTTTAATGTGATGCAACCTCTAGAGGTCATTTGAATAAAAGCATTTCAAATGTGTGCAGGTGTCTTCACCTGTACGTGTTCCACCATCTTAAATGGAGGAAAACTGGAACCGTGAACCAGCAGAAGGAAATGTCCACTACAGCAAGAAGAAGAAAAAAAAAGACAACCCAGACCAAGCAGGCTTCAGAGCTAATTGGACAGTGTTGTTTTGCAGTACTGAGCGAGCCTTGGACCAACGACCCAACATGTTTTTGATGTGTGAAACCAGTTCTGGACTGGGCACTGGCAACACCTGGGTGGAAAAGGCAGTATTCAACACCCTGAAATTAGAACATGGGGATTTCTAAGATTGACAGGGAAGATTTTAACTTAAACCACCCAACCAGTGAATGAAAAAGACTCAAAGCCATGTGTGCTGGGATGGGATCTGGACTTTAATGGTCTTTAATCACTCTGATGTGCTGCTTGAGAGCGCTTTCATTTCTTGTCTACTTTTCAGCTAATCACAAACAACCAATATGATGGTTAGGCTGAAAGACTTGTTGGTTTTCTAGCATTAAAAAGCACCATAGAGACACATTAATGGGGTTAAAAATGATTTTTATCAGGTAAAGGTGTCCCAGTGCAGACATAGTGAGAGGCCTTTGGGGATGTACACGTCTACCTGTCTGTCTGTGCGTCTGCCTGAGGTCACGAGGATTATCAGCAGCTGAAAGAACAAATGGAATAATCCGAAAAACTCGACAGGAAGGTGACGAAGAGACGGTGAGAACAGCTGACAGTGAGGGTTAGGTTACACTCAAACACGTGTGATGCCTCACGTACGTATGTCTGTTATTTCTTTGTCTTTCTGTTCGGCTTTGATTTCCTGCGTCCTGCAGGAGGGCACACATTTGTGCTTCTGTCTTTGTGAAGGCTTTCAGTGACATATCTCCCTGATGCTGACCCCAACCCTGACCCCACCCTGAGCCTTCAAACATCCCTCTGCAGGTCTCTCCCAAAGTGAGGACCAAAAGGAATGTCTGAGCTGACAGGCCGGCAGCTCAAGTAATGCAGAATGATTCATGCACCAACATCTTTAAGGAGGAACTCCCACCTCCTACACACTCCCTGCATCATACTTCAGCGGACAATAAAAGCCTGTCAAAGGCTCGAATTGCTGGATGACTTTGCAGTGTTTAGTTTTCACCTTTTGAACGCTGCGTTGACACAGACCAGCAGCTCTTTGGTTTTCTCCTTGACATTCATGACACAGGGCAGTGGTGCCAGTATGGTCTGACAATAAAGACAAAAACTCCAGATGAGCAAACAGAAAAGCCACACATAAAAAGCTGGACGTGAGAACCAGCCGAAGAACAAAACCACCAAAAACAGAATCCCATACATGAAAAACCAACAATAAACACCCTCCAACACCAGATACTACTCAGCAGCCATTACTGTTAGTGGGAAAAGTAACAGAAGTATCAAATACTATAGTTTACAGTACTCCCTCCAGAGTAAAAGTCTAAGTACATTAAGAAGAATCAGCATAAAAAAGCTGAGCAGAAATGTTTTAATTACCGCAGCAAAAGTGTTTTTCCTTTTACTGGACAGTTCAAGTTTTTTTTAGATGAAGCCTTCAGAGATGATTCAGTGAAAACACCCAGCACAACTGTTGGAAAACTGCTGGAAACTGAGATTTTAATATTAAGTGTTAATCTGGAAAGTATCTATCCAGTACACTATAAATAAAATCACTGTCTTGTGACTAAAGGTGAAGGTTTTGGCTCTGACATGCAGTGAAGCAGAGGAAGAAGAACGCAGCATGAGGTGTCCTTTCCTTAATGGGTCCCTCACAGAGATAGAGGAACACACCCGGTGGTGTTGGTGTACTTTGATGGTGAAATAAAGTGCTGATACAACGGCGATAACACCCCAGCTGTCACCAAGACACCAGATCTGCTGCAGACTCAGAGCTCATTAAACTCTGAATATGACCTCATTGCTGCCGCTGCTGCACGCCCTGGACCACAGAGCCTCCGGGCATCACATTTAAAAGCACAGATAAACATTCAGCAAGCGTCCTCACCAAAGACTGAAAGTTTCCTGTCCCAAAGTCTAGGGTCTCTATATCTGATCTCCAGCAGGTATACAGGAGCATCTTCTTTTAAGGTTTTAAGAAATTCAAACCTTTAAGAAATTTGCCCTGATTTTAAGTCCTAGTTCATCAGTAAAACATGCTCTGAAGTTTGAAAATATCAATTTTTCTACCTCAGGAACCATGAGTTAAATTCAGTTACAGGGAAATAATTTACAGGGCAGCACTTTCTGAAGGGTTAGGAGTCTCTGGATTTTTTTCTTTGTTTTGTTTTGTTTGGGGGGGGGGGCGCAGTTCTTGCAACATTTTTTCTGCTTCAGGCTTTTCCCATAGCAGCTCCCAAAAATCTATCCATTGGTTCAGCTTCTCGATTCTCCAGAGGTGACTCAGTGACAACATCTGCAATGTAATTGCCTTCATACTTGCTGTTGTCACCTTCTCACACTTTTTTATGACTTCATCATTAATGCATAGTCTTCAACATTAGCATGACCTGCTGGACTGGACTGGAACAGTTTAGAAAAACTACAGCTAATTTAGCCCAATCTTTGATGGTTCCTTTTATACAACTAGTGGTTTGAAGGAACCTTAAAAGAAGTTCCTGATGCTAAAACAGATCATTCGCACCACATAATGCAGTTTCTCAAAGCCTGTGGTGTGCTTCAGTCACACACGGTGCCCTTTGGCAGGTCATGACCTCAGTGAGATGGTAAGGAGGGCTGCATTTTAACCCAAACTATGATCTTTTCCAGAAAAAGAAAACCAAAAATAAACCCAAGTGGATTTTAGTGTTTAACCCCAACAGAGTAGTTTTAGTGCTTAAACCACAACCAGCAAGTGGCAGCAAAAGAACACAAACAATCAAAGCACATGTAAAAAAGCAAACAACACAAACCTGCAACTTCTGCCCCCAACATGCCTCCAGTCTCCCAGTGTGACCTTTGGCCTGCAGCACCACTGCAGTGTGTGTGTGTGTATGTAATAGTGAGACGAGGGCAGCGTCTGACTAAATAGCACCATGTGATGTACTGAGATGAGAATAAAGTAAAACCTGCCATGTCTCAGTGATGCGGGAACAGTCCCCATCACCTCGGCAATGACCTGAGCTTCTCTGACCATCCTCTGCTGGCTCCATCAGACCTGCAGAGGTGAAGCAGAAGTAACGATCCTTCCTGTGTGTGTTTGCAGGCTGAGGGGGGAGTGGCTGGTCCGTCTGGAGAACCGAACCAAACACCTAAAGAACCTCAACGACAACTACATGAGGAAGATGAAGATGGAGACACAGAACGCAGACAGCTGACCAGACGTGAGCCAACCAAAGACTCGCTGTAGCCCTGCTCAACCAATGATTTTCCTGCTGCTGTGTGAAGAGAAATAAAGTGACTGCTGAAAAAAATAAACCCGTCTGTGGAAACACTGATGATGAATGTTTGAACCTTCTGTGTTTTATTTCTTGCACTTAAAGCTTGAATGACCTGCTGTCATTTCCACTTCCAGCACAAAGAACATCTCGAGCACATCGACATTTCATCTGCTTGTTAGAAAATTGACTCTTATTCCCACATGCAGCAGTTTGCAGTAATTTGTCATGTTTAGCGCGGTGGTTAGCACTGCTGCCTCACAGCTAGAAGGCCTGGGTTTGAATCCACTTTGGCCGGGCTTCTGTGTGGAGTTTGCATATTCTACCCATGTCTGTGTGGGTTTTCATCCCACAGTCCAAAGACGTGGGGTTAGGTTAATTGATGATTCTAAATTGCCCACAGGTGTGGATGTGAGTGAATGGTTGTCTCGCAGTACCCTGCCTCTCGCCCTATGACAGCTGTGGCACAGAGCGTACCTGTAGCAGGTATGAGCAGGCTGCACTAACTCAGACTGACAAAAACAAACCACTGAAGCCTCTGAGCTGCAAACGTTTGATACAGAAACATGATGACACCTGCTGGCCAAACGAGGACACTGCAGGAACATACCATGAGTCAAACGAGGATGAACATTCAGCCCAGTCAAGGTCAGGAACAGGAAGCACTTGATCACTCAGCTCACATGCAGTGACAGGACCAATAAACAATTGTTGCCTGAGTTTATAGGTGGCAAAACCATCAGCCTCACAGTAAATGCCCTAAATTCCTCAAACACCCAGAAAACAGCTGAGCTGGATTAAATTACTGGGACAGTAAACTTACATAAAATCAACTTTTAACCATTTTAAATTACATTTTGAATCATTTTCAAGCAAAACAACAAATTATTTCACCTTTAAACTTCCTGCTAGCAGCTTCACACAAACAGTAATTTTTAAATATTACTCAACATCTGATACACTAAGAACCACCTGGTACCTGTTAGATGTGGCTTGCAGTTTGGAGGAATGTGTCATATAAATAACATTTTTTATTTGACAGGAAATGGAACTAAAAAATAAAACACAGTCTGTGTATGTTGCATTAATTCTGCATTCTGGCTTTTTTTTTTTTTTTTTTTTTTTTACTGTACTGACAATAAATTAAACTTTGATTGCATCCCTCCAGTTTTTCTACAGTGGTGTAATAAAGCCTTAAAGGTCATTTTAGTAATTACCCTCTGCAGAATTTAACAAATTTTCACCAATAAGGGGCACAATTTTTGTTCAACACACATTCAGGACATAAAGTTTTAGTGACTGTTCCCCTTCATTCTTTTATACACTTTCTGTTCATTTTGGAAGCTTTGAATCTTTCTTTAAATATTTCTTTAAACATGTGAATTTACAATAATTACCTTTAAATTTCTATATTTCTCTCTGTAGCAGGGCAGCATGCAGGGGGGGGCTCTGAGGGCAGGCACAGTATTTACTCAGGAACCTGAATGACACAGTTTTGGTTACTAAATATTCTGCATATTTAGATTAATAATATAAATATACTCATAAGCTATGATATATTATTATAGAAGAAGCTATCCAGCTCTACAGTGAAAATAAGCTTCATAGGGCGGACGCTTCCTTGATCAGCTGAAGACAGAACTTCACAACAAATGACTCAAAGTAAGAGAAAATAACTCAGAAGCTTCAGGGTGGAGGTCCTCCATACAAAACCCCTCTTTTCAGTAATTTCCCTGAACAGTATGGCTCTGAGGTCCCCCTCCCAGCGAGTGATTCCCTGACAGTAGTTTTTGTTTTATTGCTCCATTTACTCGTATAGATTGTTATTTCAAAAGAAAACCTAAAAGTTCTTGTTCATTTCACAATAAGAGTCCAGTTAAGGCCCAGAGGTGCCGTCCCCATGGTGTCGGGCATCCTACGGTCAGTACAGGCTGTCGATTGGTACCAGGGATGAGTTTTTGGTTTTCTCCAGCAGTTTCTCTCTCAGACTTTGTTTCTGGACTTCGTACCATACGTAGCGAGGGTTTTCTATGCGCGGAGGCTGCCCTGTTGGCGTCCACTCCACCTTGTTTCCGTCCTCGTCGTGTTGGACATGGTCGGGCGTCAGCGCCACCAGCGTATTGAAGCACACACCATCAGTCTTGCCGTGCTGCTGGCCGTTGTGCTGAAGGCTAAACACGCCCAGGGTGTTAACATCATGGTCGTAGTACGACGACGGCATGGCTTCTTGCACCACCATGTTGGCCCCCCAGGTCACTGCATGGGTCTTTACCGCTGCCGCCGTGGGGAGGTGTGGCACTGGGGCTGTGGGGCAGAGAGTGCTGTTAAATCATGGACACTGAGACAGGAAGTTATGGAATATGAAAGACCAGAACTGCCACAATAACAAAATGCATGTAGTCAATATTTAATTTAGAGAATTCAATAAATTCATCTTATTGTTTTATTTTCCTTCTGTATTTATTGACATGTTGATTTTTTCAGTTTTTGCATTATTTGTTTGGATTTTTGAAAATCACTGCAAAAAGTGCAGAGCAAAAAGCACTGAATTATCCTCCTGTACAGAGATAACCCACAGGTGTGAAATGGATATATTTGCAAGTATGTGGCTGTTGTTATGACACAGACTCTGTGCTGAAGCCTGATGCATCCATCACTGAGTCCATAGCAGTAATAAAATTTAAATGAGCAGAACAGAGGGAAGAGTGTCAGTGTGGATGGAGAGAACAGTGGTTCAGTATAAGCAGTGTACAGCCCATCCAAGTGTTAGAGGCTATAAAGGCTAGAAAGTGAGCTGCTTGAAGTTTTAGTCTCATTTCTACAATAAAACTGCTGTTTTCTTTTATAAACAACATGTTAAAAATTCTCCTTCAAAGAGCAGCTGTTAATCTGAAATCACTTAGAATAATGTTTGAATCTCATGGCATGTCCCTTAGGTGTCACTTTAAGGATTTTGACAAAATTAAAAAGCTTTTAGACCTGCTGGTGTGGTGCTCGACGCCCACAGGTGGCTGAGTCAGATTCTTTCCTCTGACTTTAAAAATAAAATGGATGCGACTCTCAGATGTGTAAGGGGAAGATGTTCAGATTCCAAGTTGTGTAAATGGTCTTAAAGTTTAATTTGAAGATGTGACACTTAAAATACTGAAACTGAGCTGTGTTTCCAGTAAATAAGCCAAACTGGAGTTTGTGAAGCCGTGTTTAAGTGATGATGAGGGAGAACAGTTTGGTACCTCTGATGAGCAGAATCCAGATGTGCTCCTCAGCGCCGATGAAGACCAGTACGAGTCTCTGCACCACGTGACGGCAGCTCAGGTCTAAGGGCAGTGTGATGGGATGGCAGGGACTCTGAAAGTACCTGAAGGCAGAGCAGCAGAGTCAGGAGTTAGCACATTGACACAAACTGATTAAACAAAAGATAATCAGAATGATTTCAGTTCTGTTAATGTGAATATTTGCTTTCATTCTGTGACAGTGAAAACATTTTTACATTTTTACAAAGTTCAACTGAGGCTATAGTCAGACGGTGGAAGGAATACTTCGAGGACCTCATGAATCCCACTGACATGCCTGACATGCCTTCTGTAGTGGAAGCAGAGTCTGGGGCAAGGGAGATACTTGCCCATCACTGGGGGTGAGGTCACTGAGACAGTTAAACAACTCCTTGGTGGCAGGGCCCCTGGGGTGGACGAGATTCCCCCTGAGTTCCTGAAGGCTCTGGATGTTGTAGGGCTGTCTTGGTTGACATGCCTCTGGTATCCTGTGGGAGGTCCTGCGGGAGTATGGGGAGTCTGGCCCGTTGTTGCGGGCCATTCAGTCTCTGTACAACCACAGTGAGAGCATGGTCCGTATAGTCAGTAATAAGTTGGATTTTTTTCCTGTGGGTGTTGGACTCCTGCCCCAAGTGGAGGAGTTCAAGTATCCCAGGGTCTTGTTCACGAGTGATGGGAGAAGGGAGCGGGAGATCAACAGATGGATCGGGGCTGCTTCTGCAGTGATGCGGACGCTGCACCGGTCTGTTGTGGTGAAGAGGGAGCTTAGCGTAAAAGCGAAGCTCTCGATTTACCGGTCGATTTACGTTCCTACCCTCACCTATGGTCACGAGCTTTGGGTAGTGACCGAAAGAATAAGATCGCGAATACAAGCGGCAGAAATGAGTTTCCTTCGAAGGGTGGCTGGCCTCTCCCTTAGAGATAAGATGAGGAGTGCGGCCATCTAGGAGGGGCTCAGAGTAGAGCCGCTGCTCCTCCACATCAGAAGGAGCCAGTTGAGGTGGCTCGGGCATCTGATTAGGATGCCTCCTGGCCGCCTCTTGGCTGAGGTGTTCCGGGCATGTCCCACCGGGAGGAGGCTCCGTGGTAGACCCAGGACACGCTGGGGAGATTATATCTCTCAGCTGGCCTGGGAACGCCTTGGGGTCCCTCCGGATGAGCTGGAGGAGGTGGCTGGGGAGAGGGAAGCCTGGGCTTCTCTGCTTAGGCTCCTGCCCCCGCGACCCGGCCCCGGATAAGTGGAAGAGAATGGATGGATGGATGGATGGATGGATGGATGGATGGATGGATGGATGCATGGATGGATGGATGGATGGATGGATGGATTTTTACAAAGTGATCATAAGATCATTAAATAAAATATTTAGTGCCCTACTGATGATGATAAAAAGCAATCTTTGCCCTGTGTTAATAACATGACACACTCAAGAAATTATGCAATTTATAACACAACTGAGTCCACAGGTGGATAATTATGAAACAAAATTATGATTCGTTTAAGTAAACCTAAATAATACAGAGTGAACCATTCACATAAATGGGAAGTCTTCTTCACACACTAAGAGAGTTCCATAAGGTTCTGTGATAGGACCAATTCTATTTACACTATACATGCTTCCAGTATTATTAGAAACCATTACATAAGTTTTCATTGTTATGCAGATGATACCCAGCTTTCTAATTCTCTAATTTCCTGCTTCTAAATTCAGATCAAACTGAAGCTCTTGTACTCGGCCCCACAAATCTTAAAAACATGGTGTCAAACCAGATACTTACTCTGGATGCTATTACCTTGGCCTCCAGTAACACTGTGAGAAATCTTGGAGTCATTTTTGACCAGGATATGTCATTCAATGCACATATTAAACAAATATGTTTGCTCTCAGACTGCTGGCTTACTTGTGGTTCCTCGGATACTTAAGAGTAGAATGGGAGGCAGAGCCTTCAGCTTTCAGGCCCCTCTTCTGTGGGACCAGCTCCCAGTTGGATTCAGGAGACAGACACCCTCTCTATTTTTAAAATCAGTAAAGCAAATGACTGCTGTTGTGACCTGGTTCTTCATAAATAAAACTGGCTTGAATTTAAAATGACTGTGCCGAATAAATAACAATTAAACTCATCAGAAAGTCATCTGGGCAGTGTTTAGCTGAATTTACACACTTGAGTCCAGAGTCGATAAGGCGGAGGATGTCTCGCCCTCTCAGTTGGAGCGCTGACTGTCTGTCCCACCAAGAGGCCTGAAGAGACTCCTGATCTGCTGCTGACAGACTCTTTAAAATCCCTCCTGAAATAAGAGAGAACATCATGAAAATCTGCTGCTCTTCATGTGGCACACCTGAGTCTTCCCTGGACCCGTCCAGAAGCCTCAAAGCAGAGGAAGCTAATGATGCACTGATGGTGCTCTGAGTCAAATACAGTAGGTTACCCTGTAACATCTAGGTAATAAAGTGTGTGACCTCTGACCTGTGACCTTGGCCAGGAAGATGAAGCGGATCCACTGAGGTCCCTGCTCCTGGACTAGCAGCAAGGTGATTGGCTCACTTTCAAATCCCGCCTCCTCCTTCACCTGCAGACAAAAAAAGAGCTTCAGCTGATGGAAGACAAGTCCAGGCTTTCTCTGCATGAGCTGGTTCAACAAAAGCTAACACCCAGACCAGAGACAACAGATATCCCACCTGTGCTCATCAGTGTTTTTGTAAAGGTTTTAATCTGAGCATGCTCACATAAAAGTGTGTGTTTGATGCATCGCTTGACTCTTCTTCTGCACAAAATGGACCAACCAATAATCACCTTCTTCACTCGGAGAAGCAGGTCATGGAGCGATATGAAAAATATAAAAAGCTAACAAAAAAACAAGACTGCTGCTGTAAATAATGTAAAAGAGAACTGCTGTTTGCAGCAAGGCAAAGATTCACTCACAGAGTGAGTTACTGCTAACTGCACCGTTACATCCCCCTGAAAGAGCCGAGTCTGCAGCTGAGAGCAGGGAGCTCTGTGCAGGCCACCTCAGGCTGTTGCTCCTGTGATCCACAGATAAGAGGGAAAATGTGGCACTGAATTTAATACTGAAACAAACACATCTGACATGGCTTTTGAAGCTGCTGTTCGATGTAGGGAAGAGTGAATTTTCTCCAGTCATGTTCATTTATCTGGAAAACCAGAGGAAGAGCTATCGACTGCAATGAAAATCAGAGATAACCTGGAAACTCTGGCTGTAGAAGTCATGTTTTACGTACTGCACCAAAAGTGCCTGCAGCCTTTCATTTTTCAGCTACAGAGGCCTGTGCCGCCACCTGTCATTCAGAGAGGCCAAGCCTCTAATACCTGCCTGATGCCTGTAAAGCAGTGTCATTCCATCAGGTCAAGCAAGGCAGGCAGTGCTTGTCCAGTGAAATCTAAAACTAGACAATCCCGTTTTTTGGGTACCACCATTTTGGGTTTTTTTGCAACCTCAAGCGACCTTATTTGGACAAGAGGGCATGGTGATACATTGTTAACTAATGCTAACTGGACTGGTTAGCCAACTAAAAAGCTGCATCCACAGACTGTATGACATCTCACACACACCTGCTAATCACTAAGATCCAAATGAAATCCCAGAATTTCACTTAGAAAAAGCTGGAGCTTCACCTTTTTGGATGGTCAGTTAGTCCAATGAAGTCTCTGGAGCTTGAAAAAACGTGACTGGACTTCTTTTGGTTTCACCTCTCATCCGAAAGGCTTCTTCAGTCGTCAAACTAGTGGTGGGCGGATCGATCCAAATATCAATAAATATCTTTAAGTTACTTTTTTGACATTTTGCTTTCCCCTCCAATTAAGAGGAGTTAGGGAAATGTCAAAAAAGTAACTTAAAAGGCAAAATTGTCTCGTATTTTTGACATCAAATCGTGGGCTGGAAGTAGGGGGCGGGGTCGGAAGCATAAATGTTTTACAGCTTGTTATTTAAGAAAAAAAAAAAAAAAATCAAAAAATTAGTGACTGAAAGGATATTTTTATTACATTTTTGTATTGTACTTTCTGAACACTCTTCCTGAAAAAAAATGTTTTAATTTCTGCTTGAGTGATCATTTTGTACCCTTTATTTAAGAAAAAAAAATCCAGACATCACAGTGTATGGGGAAAATTGTTTTGGTACTGTTCTATTGTTTCAGAACAAAAATTTCTATTTTGATAAAGTATTTTCTATTTACCTATAAACTTTGCCCAATTCTATCCTGGTTTTTAACTAATTAATGATCCAAAGGGGAAAAAAAAAATCACAAAACACTTAAACTTCATGAAAATTCTTCATAATTATTAAAAAGTATCAGTATCAGTATCGGCAATACTGGCCCTGGATTTACTTGGTATCAGATCAATACCAAATCTTGCAGTATCACACACACCACTATGTCAAACCAAATGGTGGAGAGACCCAGGTATTTAAACCCCAGTGGGCTTAGTCCCTTGGAGGTGGGTACAACCCTCTATTGTTCAAGTGCATAATCACATGCACCAAGGTGTGAAAGGAGGCGTGGGTCATTACAATAAATATCGCACAAGGTCAAGTGAATGCATCAAGCTCACCATTCTCAATACCTCTACTGTTTTTGACTGCAACTCCTTTCGCTTTGCAGCAGCAAATGACTGGAACGTTTTACAAAGCTCCCTCAAACTTGCAACTTTAACATCTCCTACTACTTTCAACCATAAAATTCAACAGATTCAATCACTGGTTTCAGATGAAACCAATATGGGACTTCGCTCCATTGTTTCATGTGACCTATTGAGGTCACTGGAACAAAGGTGTGAATCGGGGTTGAGACGTCTGGGAAGGGAGCTAGGGTTTAAATACCTGGGTCTCTCCATCATTTGGTTTGAGAACTGAAGAAGCCTTTTGGATGGGAGGTGAAATGTCTTCAAGAAACAAAAAGAAGTCCAGTCGCCTTTTTCAAGCTCCAGAGACTACTATGTCCTGGATGACTGAGAACCTACACAGACATAGTCCAATGAAGTGCACAGCAGCCATATTATTGGTCAGATAATTGTATTAAAAATGCTCCAAAAGGCTCCAACAGCACAACCACGGTTCAGAGGTCCAGTTCAGGGACACCAGTTAGCTCAGGCGAAGCCTAGCAGACAACTAGCAGCTACAGCCGCCTGTGTCACCATCTGCCCATCAGTCAGAGAGGCCACGCCCCTTATAATGCAAACTTTAAACATGTGAGTTTTATAAACACTACCCCCTTTTACAGCTGTTATGAAGGGGAAATTAGCTACAGAGACCAAAGCAGTTTCTGTATCAGGCTATAAACATGTTTACTTCTGCTGTTAAGTTTTAACATGAGAGTCTGACACTGACTCACTGCTGCTGTCTCTGCTGGCTGTCAGAGGAAATGTTGTTCCTTGGTTCACTCACCTCCCTCTTCATCGCCTCCTCCAAGCTCTCCCCCACCTCCACCCTCCCTGCAGGAAGGTACCACTGTTTGTAACAGTCCGGTTTGGCCTCCTGCACCATCAGTACCTCTTTCTGAAGGAGCAATTTGGAACCCAACCAGTGACTCATTAATTCATTAATTAATCATTGACGAGATGCCCCTGCTGATCTCCGCTGTTACTGCTCACCTTTTCGTTGAAGATGACAGCGCAGACTATGTATGTGACGTTCTTCCTCAGAGTCGCAGGTTTGCTCTGCTCCAGGCCCACATCACACCCAGCGACCTCTGACCCCTGGCCACTCAGCAGCCTCTCCACCTCTTCATTCACCAGCTGCTGCTTCTCAGCCGTCATTTCCATGTCTGCATGAGAAAAAGCATAAAGACCCAAATTTAAAAGTATCTCACAGACTATCCAGGTTTGATGAGCCTGATGCTGTGGTGCCTCACCTGGGGTCTCAGCTGTGGGCTCAGTGTGGTGTCTCTGACCTGGGCCTGCTCTCCTGTGGTCCAGGTTGGAAGAACCTGTGAGATGTTCCTCGTTTACTGTTGGGTCTGAAGCTGGACCTGCAATCTGTCCCTGAGTAAAAGTACCTCGTTACTTTCCTCCCAGGCACCAGCGTCATAAATCACTGCGCTGACGCTGACGTCAGGAACCTTTGGACCGGAAACGGTTATTGTGAATAAAAGCACGAGGTTGCCCGCTTCAGCAGCTCCGTCAGCCTCCGATCCAGGTCCTCTGTTTTGACATTTGACTCCAGAAAATATCACCGGAAGTGCAACTACGCTTCCTATTCCGCGCCGCCGCAGTAAGAACTTGTTACCCTCTCAAGAATGGACCGCACGCACTTTGGAGGATCCCGACTAATACAAAATACAGCATAATTTTACCGGACTCTAAATAATTAGCAATATCGTTCTTAAAATGGTGTAGTCTTTACTTTGTATTTCTCTGTGTTTTATTGGGAAATCTTTCCCCGGAAGTCACGTGTTTTGTAGTTTTCTGGGCGCTGTGGCTCAGACTGGCGTTATAACACCGTAAGGTCACAGAAGCTGCTCACAGGAGCTCAGGGAGAACCGGGACGTTTCTGTGACGTTTAAAAGGAAAGCAGCAAAACGTAAGCAAGGTGAGACGGTCCGAGCAGATCAGGTAAACAGGAAGGTTAAACCGATCTGTTTCACTGATTAAGCATTCAGCTCTTTGGACGCTGACTGAGAGTTACTTTCATAAGCTACAACTGCTAGCACTACTGTATGTAGTACTATAATAATAGTAGAAATACTACTGTTTGTATTACTGTAGTAACTGTTAATTAGGAAGTTCAAAGGACGGACATCCGGTCAGAAAGCATCAGTACTGGTTCTTGGTTTATTTTACTTTAACTCACAGTTAGGAAGAGATAGAAGTGCAGTCCTTATATAATGTGTGCCAGGTGAGTTCAATTAGCAACAAAGAAACTCAGGAGCCAATCAGGGATGAGAAAGTAACGTAAAGGAGGTGAGATGATGAGTGAGGGAAAGGGTCAATAAAAAAAATCTTTACTATAATAAAAATCCTAGCACGTTACCTGGGTTTATGTCACTGCTCCCCTTCATCTGCAGGGAGGCTGCAGGTTCACACCTGTACAGTCATGTTTGTATCCACCTGTACAGGAGTAGTTAGAAGTCTTGCATGGACTCATGTACACATTCACAGTGCAGCACAGAATAAAACTATAGTTTTATAGGCAGCAGTTTTATTTATATAGCGACAAATCACAACAAACAGTAATCTCAAGGCACTAAGGTAAAGACTCTAGAGTAATATAGAGAAAACCCAACAGTCAAAACGACCCCCTATGGGCAACGACCCTTTTAACAGGAAGAAACCTCCAGCAGAACCAGGGGCAGTCATCTGCTGCGACCAGTTAGGGGTGAGGGGAGAGAGACAGGACAAAGACTGTGGATGAGAACTGTGTTTGAGGGCCCATTTACACGAGAATGTTTTCAGATGAAAACGGCTACGTTTTGATGCGTTTTGGCCTCCCATTTACACAAGAATGGAGTGAAAACGATACTTTTTGAAAACGGGCTCCAGAGTGGCGCGTTTTCGGAACATCCCCGTCTCCAGTTCTGTGTTAAAGGGTGAAAACACTACTTTTTGAAAACGAGGAACTCACACATGCGCCCTATGGTTGCGGCTCCTATGGCTGCGGCTCCTATGGCCACACCGGAATTTGTGGCCTGACAATGGGAACTGCAGCGTTTTCAGCGTGTTGCGTTTCCACGTAAACAGAGATTGTTTCCATGTGAACGCGCTCCTTTTAGAAAACAAAAACGGCAAAATGACAGCGTTTCCACTGAAAACACTCCCGTGTAAACGGGGCCTCAGTTATTAGATCTGTGCCTTCATTAAAGATCAAACTGCAATAATTGATCCACAACCTTTTTCCTTCATCAGAACTGTAGTAAATATATTCTGAATAAAAGTAAGTTCATATAGAAGCAAATAGAAGGATAAATTTATTGCAGACAGCCCTTCCATGAGGGGGCCACGAGCACATATGGTCCTAGTGATGGCCCCAAGCTTGGATAAATCGGGAGGGTTACATCAGGAAGGGCATCCGGCGTAAAATCTTTGCCAAATTAATGGGACCATCAAGAATGAGATTTCCATACTGGCTCGGTCGGGGCCGGGTTATCAACAACCGACTCCGGTGCTGCTGCTGGTCGAAGGCAAAAGAAGAGGAGAGTGGGAAGGCATGCTAGGCGGCAGCAAGAGAGATGTACAGAGGGTTGGTAAGACAGAGGAGGATGCTGAGATAGGGTGAGATGAAGGGCGATGATCCCCTGTGGTCACCCATAAAAGGAGCAGCCAAAAGGAGGAGGAGAGGGTTTTATTGTAAACAGACATCATTATAGAGCAGGAATCCTCAACTCCAGGCCTCGAGGTCCGGTGTCCTGCACCTTTTAGATGTGTCTCTGCTTCAACACACCTGAGTCAAATATAGAAATCATTAGCAGGACTCTGGAGAACTTGACTGCATACTGAGGAGGTAATTCAGCCATTTGATTCAGGTGTGTTGGATCAGGGACACATCTAAAAGCTGCAGGCCTGGAGTTGAGGATCCCTGTTATAGACTTTTGGCTATGTTAAAGTTTCAGTGATCGATTTGAAGGCTGTGTAAGCTGTTTAAAAATGCATGAGGATGTTTTTTGTGTGACAGCTGAAATAGACATGAATGAGTCTTATTATATGAAAAGTACTGCAGTTTTAAAGCTTCCTGTCAGATAGCTCCTGCTCCAGTGCTGGATGCTCATGTTAAACATGGCCAAAGGTTCTAATAATGAGGTCAGTGGAAGCACAAGTATTTTCATTTATTTGGTTTTATTTAAGATGTGCAGCAGTACCATTGCTGGTGGTTCCATAGAGTAATGACACACAAACAAATACAAGTGAGCAAATGCATGTGAAAAAAAAAAGCATGAACTTCAGTGCAGAGGAAGCCTGAAACATCAGAGGAAGTCAGTGTCTTAGGCCAAAATTTTGGCAAGTAATCCAAAGCTTGCACTTCAGAATGCTCTAAACACCCAGGTTCAAACCGTTTTTTTCTACTCGCGGACCTTCATGATGTCATGTAGAAGTAATAAGCTCCACCTACCTATTTATGGCAAGCAGCCAATCAAAAGAAAGCTAGTTTCAGACAGAGGATGAACTGAGAGGCTGCACAAAGGCCCAGTTAAAGAAGGATTATTTTGAACTTTGAATCACACAAAGCTGCTCAAACAGAAAATATGGAACATTTAACAGCATCTGTTGTGTTTTATTGGTTTGTCTTTAATGTCTCAAACAGCAACCATGAGATGATGAAGCTACCTGACTGTTGTTTGGTTGTCACATCACCTGTGTCCCTCCTTTGTGCTCCTGCTGCATTCAGACATCCTCTCAAAGACCTGGAATGAGAAGAATCAGGTGAAGCTGAGTGTGTTCAAAGTCCTCTCTGTTCTCCAGCTTTGCCCTCATTCAGGACTCATTCAGGGGTAACCGCCCGTGTTGCTCAAAGACGATAAAAAAGGAACTTGAGGAAGTTCCTTTTGCTGCTTGTGGAAAGGAGTCAGAGGAAGTGAAGTGGAGATCCGTCGGTGTGGGAGCGTCATGTGCGCGTAGCATCCCGCTGAACTGCTCTCTGATCCGACTCCTCTCTGCTGATTTGGTCCGATGTCACGGCACAGTAAGCTGCAGAAGCAGGTCCTCGCTCTGTACCGGCAGTTCCTGCGAGCTGGTCGAGACAAACCAGGCTTCGTCCCCCGAATCCGCGACGAGTTCAGAGAGAACTCACGCATCAAGAAGACGGATGTAATGCACATCGAATATCTGTACCGACGGGGCCAGCGGCAGCTGGAGCAGCTGAGGGACGTCAACACCAAACAGCTGGGCTCCTTCTCCAAACCCAAAGAGCACAGCTGAAACCACGTGACCCCCAAACTACGCCGGAAATACCTCTGAAAGACACGTGTGCCGCCATGCTGCTGCCACCGTGTTCAGGACTCGAGCTCTGAAGGCTGCTGTGGGTGCTTCAGGAGCCACACGAGCTGCAGTGAAGCAAATGAAGCAAAATGAATACGTCTGTGTAGGTTCTCACTCATCTGGGTCATAGTAGTCTGTGGAGCTTGAAAAAAAAGGCGACAGGACTTCTTTAAATTTCTTGAAGATGTTTCACCTCTCATCTGAAAGGCTTCTTCAGTTCTCTTCAAGAAACTTAAAGAAGTCCAATCGCCTTTTTTTCAAGCTCCAGAGAAGCAAAATGAACTTCACCTGATGTATCTAATAATAAAAACATGCCTGTGATGAAGGTGAACTCTGACCTCCTCATTCAATGCATTTCCTGCTGGGCTGTTGGCTTCACATTTCACAAACAGATGTTTCCACAAAAAACTCTGAGTAAATCTGTAGTAAAGTAAATAAAACTGTTAAACATGTTTAGGGCTGTAAAACATTGAATGCTAAAAAAAAAAAAAAAAAAAAAAACTGTACTAAAGTACAGTAATCCCTCACTTATTGCAGGTGTTACATTCCAGGACCACCGCAAAGTAGGGACGCTATATTTATTTTAATACTTATACATTATTTTAGTAGTTATACACTATTTTAAGTTTTTTATAAACCCTCCCCACACACTTATACACCAAATATAGACATTACTGTACAACACGTACTACGCATGTGAAGAACGAGTACCGCAAGAAACAGCGAAAATACCGCATTAAATATTTTACACTAATATTGATTGAAAACCCGCTAAACAGCGAGTCCGCAAAAAGCGAAGTAGCGAGGGATTACTGTACTTGAGTAAATGTATCTATGGAGGATTGCAAGTGCCAAAATCATAAATAAAGTTTTCATTGTTGACCTTATTAATATCAGTATAAAGTACCTTTTGGTGTCCTCATCAGAATCAATAAATTATTGTTACCATGTTTCAAAATAATGAAAAATTTAGGTATTATTACAAATGCGGATACACTGACACACACATCAGTACAAGAAAAAGTTTCTTAAAATGAATTTCACTAATTTTATACCATTTTCTTTGGTTGGATGTATCTGTTTTTGCTACGTCCCACACGCTGGTCTACTCCTTTCAAGCAGTGTATTAAGGTATTAAATGGCACAAAATGAAAATACTTTTTAAATGTTCTTATTACTCTTACCAAATTCTTGGGTAAAACAAACGATTTTGATTTTTTTGTCTCTATTTTTATTATTTTATTTAATGTTTTGTGCACATCCCTAAAACTACTGTCCACCCTGTCATCATGGAGTAACTGCCCCTTTAAGAGACCAACTAATGAAATCAGTAACATCAGCACTCTGAATCTGTCTTTCTTCAATGGAGGTTGAAACAACTGTGGCAGCTACAGTGAGCAGCTACACTTATATTTCCTAATTTTTATGTAATTATGTTGGTAGTTAGATGTGGTCAACCTTAACATGTCCACTCTGTCGGAGGAATAGCTGATTAATAGAAAAAGTTTTCAGAAAGTTTAAATATATTTTGAAAACATCATGTGGTCTCCTTCAATAACCAGTAACTTTGGTAGCTGATGGTCCACCGTGTGCTTCTTAGTAGTGTTGTAGTCAAGACCACCTAACCCGAGACCGAGACAAGACCAAGACCAGAGGGTATCGAGACTGAGACAAGACCAAGACTTTTAGGGTCCGAGACCAGTCGAGACCAAGACCGAGGGGGGGCGAGACCGAGACAAGACCAAGACCAGTGCCTGACACTACATGACACAATAAAATGTGAAAAATGATCAAAATCACTTCTCAAATTCATCTGAAAGATCCGCATTCCCATAAAATTACCCTGATATTAAAAACTCACAGCTCAAATAAATATAACCATCTTTATTTAATACTCCTGGGCATTAAATAAAGATCATTTATCACAGAATGTAAAACAATTATTCATAGTTCATCACAATAGTCTTAACTATTCTCTGCCTTTCATAAACTATGCATAAAGTTGTGTTGTTTTTAAACCAACAACCTTTGTAAAAATGGGTGCTTTTTCAAAACCACATAGCTAAATGTGTAAAACTGAAAAAATGGCAAACACTCATCGACAGTAAGAACTAAAGCCTTTAATCTTATACAGATTAAAGCTGCAGGATGTAACTTTTATAAAAATCTGGTTTTTACATATTTGTTAAAACTGTCACCATGTCAGACAGTATGAGACCGATAATCTGCGAAAAAATGGAGCTCCTCCACCTCCTCCCTGAACCGCTCCCAGTCAAAAACAACCAGTCAGAGCCAGGAGGAGGGTCTTAGCACTGTCAATCACTCCTGGTGTATGCTGCTCAATGTAGTTGTGTGCAACACTTCATAATTTGGTATCGATCCTATGCCACAGGGCCATTATCACCGATACTGATACCAATACTTTTTAATAATTATGAAGAATTTCCATGAAGTTTAACTGGTTTGAGATTTTTTTCCTTTGGATCATTAATTAGTTAAAACCCAGGATAGAATTGGGCAAAGTTTATATGTAAGTAGAAAATACTTTATCAAAATAAAAGTTATTGTTCTGAAACAATAGAATAAAACAATTTTCCCCATACATTGATGTCTGGAATTTTTTTTCATAAATTAAGTGTACAAATCATCACTCAAGAACAAATGCAAACTTTTTTCCAGGTAGATTTTTCAGAAAGTATAATAAAAAAATTTTATAAAAAATGTTCCTTCATTCACTAATTTTCTACAAATTTACATTTAAATTTGATTTAAATGTTTCATAGCAAAATCCTTTTTTTTCCCAAATAAAATATGTTATGCATCACATGACAGTATAACAAAACACTGTGGGGAGGGGAGGAGCAAAGTGCTCTGTGCTGTGACAGGAGCGACACTTAGACAGTCAGCTCGCATCTTTGATGAAACCGCAGCACTGCATACAGGAGAGAAACTGAAGCCAAAGTATCGATCTCATCACACTGATATTGATCAATACCAATACAACGTTGGCATCCATATTATCGATATCAGGATCAATCTGCCCACCACTAGCTCAATGTACTGATGGCGGAGAAACAACTTACTTACTTCTCTGCTGTTACCATTGGTGGTGGCCAGGGTAACTTCCGGGTTCTAGCAAGAAATATTTCTCACCCCAGCACTAATGCTAATGCTAATTAGTAAGCTAATACTAACCACCAAATGCCGCTCCCACTTGTTAATTGAGTGATGGGGCCTAAGACATAACCAGAAAGCAGTAATCAGTTTTTTTGGACGTGTAGTTACATTTCTCGAGGTGCATGTCAGGTTTGCTTCAGAGAGGATTTTCAGTTATACACAAAGGATCAATGCAGAACTCTAAATCAGGCCTTATTAGATTGATAGAACGATCATTTTTACATATAATCCAGAAAAGGTACATTTATACATCACGCATTTAATGTGTCCCAGAGTGCCGTTTCCTTCCACTGTGTTTGCAGAAATCACATAAAAAAATACACAACAAAAACATAATCCAGATTCCTCGGCTGCTAATAGCATTTCCTACATTTGAATATCAGCCACCATATTGTGAGCATAAACTATCACGTTTTTAATGCAACAATAGGAAGTGACATCATCTTGCTGGGAACTGTAGTATTTTATTCTTGAAGGCCTCTCATAGCTCTACTGGTGCTGAAAATTAATGTTTGACTATGGCTTTCTGAATACAAGTAGGGCTGCAACTATCAATTATTTTAGTAATCAAGTATTTAATTGATTACTCCGTCAATTAATCAAGTAATTGGATAAGAAATAATTTTTCATTTTAACAACTCATCAGCATATTTTAACTTCCGTACTGCAGATGTTTCTCTGGGTGAAACAAACAGGGTGGATGGAGCAGCTACAAAGTTCTCTGTTCTTCATGTTGCTGATCAGGTGGTTGATAAAAACATTTTGACGGAGCCCCTCTGTACTGAAGGGGGTGGAGGGGGCACCGAACGATTGCTAGTGCTAATGGCAGCCCCCCTTTCCCCAGTACACTGTGGTTATAGATCTGTTCTGGTGGCTACAGCTGACGTAAAGAAAAAAATAACAGCTGACATCCTCTGCACAACACGTGCGCACATTCAAACATGCGCACTCACAGCACAGAGAAGTGGGGGCGTGAAAAAACATCTCAGCGATCCACTCGTGTTAAAGGCTCGTTTTTGTTTTTTTGGAAATGCTCCGCTTACACAGAGACACCTGAGCTGCAGAGCTGAAACCAAACATCAAAGCAACAAATTTGTGTCGAGGATTTTTAATAATCGAATTGCGTTATTCCAAGAATCGTTGCAGCCCTAAAACTTGCATTAAATTTTTAGTTTGTGTATCAAAATACATGAAGGTTGGTATTTACCTTTCATGCTGGGATTTTTTTGTTGAATCGGAAGCCTGAAATTTTCCTTTGATCTTCATTTTCCCTCTTACTTCTCTTCGTGTTCATGCAGTTATTTCGATTTATGCAGCACACGCGTGACCATAGTGAGATCAAACATACACATTGTGAATGAAACTGTCCGTGCTCTGTGGTAGATTGCAAACTGCGGTGAAATGATACAGGCGTAAGCAGCGATAATAGCAGCGACCTAGCCGGGGCGGAGTCTGTGAGGTGCGCTCCTTTGAGAGGCAGAGGAGCGCAATCTTTGTGGGATTTGAATCAGTACGTTTTGCATCCAATAAAAGCAAAGATGTTAACAAATAAATTGGACAGTATTCTGGCAATTTAGTGATATTTCCACAGCTGTGGTCTTGACTGGTCTTGAAATAAAATCCCGAGTCCGCAAGGTCCGAGTCCATGACAAGACCGAGACCATCAAAACCGGTCTCGAGACCGGTCTCGAGTCCAAGACCGATCTCGAGTACTACAACACTACTTCTTAGATACTAAATTAATCCAAAAATGTCCACCCTGTCACCAAACCCTTCATGACAGGGTGGACTCTGTATTGTATAGTTGGGATTTTTTTTTTTTTTTTACCTATTTTGATGAGATGGTGATAATTTAAGAGTTCTTTGAACTTTTTTTCTCAAATTAGGCTCATACTGCTAAAAAGGGTCAATCATTAGTGAGTTTTGTATTGTGTTTTTAGAGCAATGAGTCCAGGTGGATCAGAGACAGCACGGCAATATTAGGAACACTAAGATGCTGCTCCAGACAGAAGAAGAGATAAAGACAGAAACACTGGAAAGAAGAAGAGTGTCCCTGAGCTCAGTGAAGGGGGGGAATGGAAAAAAAAAGAGAGATGAGTATCCTGCTGCCTTAACTTGCTGTGGGAAAAATGCATCAGTACAATTGATTTTTTTTTTTAAAGTAACATCCTTGTTGCTACAAGATTCCATCCATCCATCCATTCACACTGTGCTGCCCTCTGCAAGATTGTGTTAGTCAAATGGCAACTGGACACAAGCAAACAGTCACACAACTTAAGACAAAAATGCAGAGAGTTTGTGTACGATTCAATGAAGAACTTAGGAAGTGACTCCCAGAGAAGCAATTTGTCATACACTTCCTTTTGCCACATTAGACCCTATTATATAACTTAATTGTGATGCAAAAAAGCTTATGAATGTTCATAATTATGTTTTGTAATGTTCACCTTTGTTGAGAAAGCTCTTAATATATCTACTCATGTCAGTAGTGAACACGTTTTTGTTCATCCTGTCATCGCACTGTCCACCCTGTAATTTTTTCAGTTTTTTGAAGATAATCAAGTTATGATCCCAAGTTAGTAAAAGCTTTTCATGTTTTCTTAATAAACTAATCACTGTCAAATAATATTGTTTGAAAAACTGATCAGATCGCGGTTTATAGAGATTTTATTTAAAAAGGAAAACAACTTACACAGATTTTTTGAAGACACAAGCAATTTGCAATTATTTCACTATTTTCAAAAGCCTTATTTTACCAAATAAATATTATTACTGAGCAAGGGAAAAACTAGCTATCTGAAAATGTGCATTGTAAAATCACGTTGGTATGAAAATGTATTTATTTTCATTTGTCTTTGTCCACTAGTAATACTCATATTACCCCCATATATATACACATACCCACATACAAAGAAACTTAATAACAAAAATAAACAAGACAAATATCAAAAATATTAATCAGCTATAAACAAAATTCCGTAAAACACAATGCAAATTAATGCACACAAGACTGAGTACTCAACATCCACTTTTTCAGATCATGAGAAAAGATATGGAAATTGGAACACTTTTCAAATTCTTATGAAGCATATTCGAAGCTTTAATTGTTTTAAAGGAGAAAGCTGATTTCTCAAAAGCAGTACTTTGCTTAGGTGCACTACAGTTCCCCTTATGGTGGACCTGGTAACTGTTCGTCTGCTCAGAACAGGACAAATCTCCTCAAAGATGGTGGGGCAGCATTATGTATAATTTTGTGTAGTAACTGAATATCTGAATGCAAAACTTGATTGTCAAAACTTAATATATTAAATTTAGTAAGTAAATGACAATAATGATATTAATGAAATTTTTATTTTTGAAATTGTCATATTTATCTGCAGCCCAAAATCATCTGATTCAATAATAATTCATGCAGCCCCAAAATAAATGATAACACACCCAAACCAGCTGCTGTTTCTGTGTTTTTAACATGAGTCCAGCTACTTCTATTTGTGGGCTTTCATTCAAAATGCTGTTAGAAACACATAAAATGTTGTTAATTCTTTAAAAACCCTGTGTTTAATGCATTTTTATATACAAATGCCTTTTTTTTCTAGCATGTGTGTGCACTGCATTCTGGGCAGATGAAGAGCCATTGTCTTTTAGCTCAAACTTTACAAAGTTTACAAAGTTTTTTTCTTTCTTTTGTTTTTTAAACTGCTGCTTTTGGTTGTTTTCAGTGGAAAAGAAACGAGAAATTCAGGGATTTTAGTTCTCATAACTTTCTGTGGACAAAAAGTCAAATAAAGGAGTCCCTCCGTTTACAAAACTAACATGCTGGAGTTAATAGATGCTCTGCACAAACACGTGGCAGCACGGTGGGAAATCATAATTTAGTGAAGCCTTTTAAGTCTTAACTGGAAAGTAAACAGTAGCTTCCTCTAAACACGTACAAGCTAAAATCAGAGTGAAAGGTTTGAAGCGCCCTCTGAAGTGTGTGGCAGCCTGTGGTGGCGCTACGGAGCCGCCAAACAGCTTCAAAAACAACGAAGAAGAAGGGATGTAAACAGGAAGTCAGGCACGTAAAGTCCCTAAAGTGTTGTTTTTGGACAAATCTGAGAAATATCGAGTCCAGCTAAGTTTTCTGAACGCAGAGGAACTTCTGAGTTTTTATTTTAGCTTAACATCGAGGTTTGTTTATTCCTTTTGTGTTTATTCGGTGTTTTTTGGCCCGTTTTTCCATCATGTCGGGGTCAGTGAGCTCCGCAGGAGAGATGAGCACCGCGCAGTTAATCCAGCAGGTAGGTCTACTCTAATCTGATCTAAAACACTCCGGACACCACGAGTAAACTATCGCCAGGGCTTGCTGCTGAGTGACCCAGCAGGTACAGGTTCGGCGTCTGTTTGACACCCGTAGGTAAACCTGGAGTCAATGACTCTTTCCTCCCTGGCGTTGATTGGCTGTTGAGGCTCACCTGCACACATCTCCATCATTTTTACATTTTTTGTATTATTAAAGAATATCTGTGACATCTCTGTGGAGGGTTCGCCTGTATATGATGTGTCCTTTGTACCTGTGTGTCCTGCAGGTGGCGCTGCTGCGATGGCTGAACTCTCAAACTGAGGAGGACCGGGGGATCTTGGCGGCGGTGACGGGCGTCCAAGTGGGCAGAGAGCTGCTGAACCGGCTCGCCGGCCAGGACAAAGTGGACGCCTACAAGGTGCGGCAGGGGGCGCCGATCACACCCGAGCGTCCATCACAGCACGCGTTTGATATTTCCATGCTGACTGTCGCTCTTTTCTCTGTGTCCTCAGCGAGACTGCATCCTCTGCATCTCTCAGTTTCTCCGAGCGAACCCGCGAGCCTCGCAGGCTCAGATCAACGCCGAGGTGGAGAAGAACGTTCTCCTGTTTGCCGCTCGAGTCAGAGCTCTGGAAGTGGCACCGGTTCTCTGAGTTAATCTGTGAAAGCCCAACATGTTCTGTGTTCCTGCTCACTTCGTGCTTCAGACTCTTTGTTTTATATGATGCAGTGTGTCAGTTTTATGTTCTGTGATTAATTATCTGATTGTTTGGACCAGCGTTTCCATGATGGAAGATGGACTCCTGCGGGATGTGTTTCCCACTGTGACTTCATAATAAAAACTTCAGCTAATTCCGAGCCTTCTGTTCTGTATTCCCACTTGTTTGCATCCTGAGCATCGCAGTTTCATTCAGACTTGACACACAGATGCTGTGCGGTGCTGATCGGATTCCAGGTTTTTATTTAATGCACACAAGAGTCGTGATTTATTTAATTTGATTTAATTTAAAGGTGTTTTTACTGTAAGTAATGATTACAGAGATTTCAGTATTTTACGGTCCGTTTGATCCCCAGGGAAAGCTTTCACACAGTGAAGCACTTAAGTCACAAATCTGAACATTTCACATCCTGCATTCAAAGTGTTATCATTTGTCTTTACTACTGAGGACACTGAGCTCATTTATTTACAATATTCTTTATGCAGAATTGTCTGTTTCTTAAAATCTAATGGTGGGGGTTGGGGGTGACCTCAGACTGTATATAAAGGATGGGTGTCATCCATTGGCTTATTGGGTATGAAGCCATGAGCTTCTTCTTGGTAACGATTGGGGTGTTTTCAAACGTGAGGGGACTGAGTGCGTTCATTATCGTATCCTGGATGATCCTCCTTTTAGACCAGGGGTGTCAAACTGAGTCACAGGACCGGCCAAAATTGAACTCATAGTCTAAGTCATGAGCCAAACAGGACTATCATTTATTGAACAGTTTAAGACTGAAAATAATTTTAATCAGCAATATGAATTTGAATGGCCAGAATACAGCAACTTTTTCCTCAACAGATTAAATAAGATATAAAATATATTTTTTCTTCAAAAATAACGAGGAGAAATGAGAATATTTCAAACTGCTGAAAATCCACAATTTTTTTTAGATAAAACTGTGATATGAATTTCTGCACTTCAAAGTGGGAGAAAACGCTGCATAAACTGTGCAGTGTGTCCAGTTTCTCAGCAAAAAGTGCAGCTGCAAACACAGCCGTGGAGACCTGGTCTGATTTTTTTTTTTTTTTTTTTTAGCATTACATGTACAATCACGCTGAAGCTGCTGGATTAATAGTTAAGATGCTTTATTATGTCGCAGATAAAGGCCAACTGCTAGTGATTTAAACCTTTGTCTCTTATAAAGTTCACTGTGTTACGGACCTTATAATGCGTTCTGTCTTCAGGACTTTGCCGTGCAGCGTTTCCTGCTGTGTGACGCAGTGATGCACTGTCAGCTCACCTGTGCAGTTCTCCCTCTGCATCTTCTCCTGCATCCGTCCCATCAATCCACTCTTTTCCCCGCACATCGCAGGTGTGGGACCTGTGCTCACAGCCCAGTAACTGGCAGGCCCACGCCTGCAGGTTCACACTGAGCACACGTGAAAGAGTCTGCAGGCACCGTGATGAACATTACGCTGCATGACTGTTTTAGCAGTGGGTCAGTGATGGTCCAAGGAGGAGTATCGTTGAAGGACCAGGCAGACTTCTCCCTGAGTGCACGGAAGGGGGGGGTCCGGACCTCCTGCTGCTGTGGGGCGGGGTAAATCCTGGCCATGGTGTGGGCAGGCCCTGAATGATGAAGGCACTAATGCCATTGATCGAGCCTCATTCCCCAGACCCAGGCCCAGCTGAGGACAGCAGAGATGGTGGTGGAGGGTGAACATCCGGGGGAAAAACATACTGAGGGGCAAATTTATCAGATGCATCCAGTGACTGCTGAACGATGATGCTTGCTTCTAGGACTGCATGCTGTGTGCAGCACAGCCACTTCAGCCATCACTTCAGAGTTTTTATTAGCTATCTTAAGTAATTCAACATGTTAACATTTTTTTAATTTACTTATTTTCTTTTCAAAGAATTTTGGAAAACTAATATATTTCCCAAAGCTGGGATTTTGGGGGTATTCCCTGGAAAGCACCAAACTCTTCCTCCTCTTCTTCCTCTTGAGGTTTTACTGGCGCTTGGCAAACCAGCTTAGAGGTGCATTACCTATGACCGCCACAACACCAAACTCTTGAACTGCTCCGAATTTAAACGTTTTTCTACTCTCGGTGCTGCTCGGCCGCTCATTGGCTGAAAGTTTTCTTCCGGTTCCGTCTTAATTACACTCACCGTTTCTCCGATTGGATAATGTTGCCGTCGCGTCCCCAAGCATGTTCTGTGATTCGCTGGAAAAAGTTGGCGGGGGGAAGAGCCTAGGGTTCAAACACAGACGGAGGCTCCACCGTGATTTGATAACGCCGGTTCGGAGACAAACCATAGAAAAACCGTAAAAACGCGGCTTTAGGTCGTTTTTAGGAGGAGTGAAGTCAAAAGCAGCGGGATGGACGGAGTCCACGGTGACGCGGAAATGGCGGCGATTTCAGCGAAGTTAGAGAAGTAAGTAAAGCTAACGCTAATAAGCGGCTAACGGGCTCTGTGTGTTTGTGTGTGTGTGTGTGTGTTGAGGGAGACCCTTGGTGGGGATGCTGGTTTTTGATGGGACTGGATTGAAATGTTTAGGTGAACGCTGTCTCAGACTGTTAGGACCAGTTTCACCTGGTTTCCATTTGTAAGCTGAATTTAAGGTACAAACCTCTACTGAACCTTCAGCCATCAAACTGGGGAGGTTTCCACACAAACAGCTTCAAGCGTGCTGGACCAAGAACCAGTAAAATAACATAATTGAAAATTCACAGTGTATTTCAGATCTGATTAGTCAGGCTTAAATGACATCAGGACAGGTGTGACCATAAAGGGAGCAGCCTTCAGGAGCAAGAACTGCAGTCAGGCATTTGTGACAACCGGCAGTGAGTCTCTCACATCGCTGTGGTCGAACTTTGGCCCACTCTTCTTTGCAGGATTGTTTGAATTCAGCCACTTTGGAGGGTTTTCCGACATTAACGACCTGTTTAAGGTCAAATCATTTGAATCTGATTTAAGTCCAGACTTTGACCTTCAGTCTGTTTTGCGAGCCGTTCAGAGATGGATTTGCTGGTGTGTTTGGCATCATTGTTCTTCTGCATAACCTGAGTGAGCTTCAGGACATGAACTGATCACCAAATTGTCTCTTTCAGGATTTTCTGGTAGAGAGCAAATTTCAATTACAGCAAAGCAGCCCAGACCATCACGCTACCACCATCATGATGTTCTTTTTTATGAAATGCTGTGTGAATTTACTGTAATGACACTCAAACCTTCAACAGAGAAACAAGACAGGAGGGGTGCTGGCTAACTTTCAAAGCACCAGTGAGGGACCGTCAGCCAGTGAATTGATTGGGAATCCTCTCAGAAAGATTAATAAAGGATGTTTCATAAATAAATCACTCCTGTGTGGGAAACACTGCTTCAGACTGAAACAGAGTTTTCCTCTGATCTAAGTACCTTCAGGGTTACCCAGATTTTTAGTACTACAAAGGCAGTACATTGCCATGGTACCTTGTACTGCAACCCTAGTGTGTTTGCACTTGCTGGCCCTGTATGTTTGGATCCTGTTTTTATTCCTTCCTCTCAGAGTGTTAAACTCCACTGAGGCTCAGAAACAAAACTAAAACTGTCTTTAAACATTAATTTAATGAAATGCTCTGTTATAATCTGTCAGTCTCCTGATCAACAGCAGCACTGATACGCCTGTGAACTCACACTCACCATTTTGCTGTCTTTCCTTCCAGGCTTCAAACAGACTAAACTTTATTAATACTTTATTACTGTCCAAAGCCTTTAAAGCACTCGTACATTTATTCAGCACTTCTAATATTCAGCTTCTGTACAAACCTTGTACACACACACACACACACACACACACACACACAGACACACAGACAAAACATTGTTCCGCTATGTTTGGGGTCTCCCTGCTGTTAACCGTGGAAAGTGGGCCCCTATGACCACGCCTTTTCATCAAATAATTAAATAAATCTTCCCACCTGACCATCACGGATTTGCATGAAAAACTTCCAGAGCAATGGTCCACTTCATGTGAAGCAAAATTTCAGCTGCATGCAGTGTTCAGTTTTCTCAAACATGTTTTTTTACATGCTTTTAAAATGTCTGTACCCGTCTGTGTGAGTTTGGTCCGAACCTGATCAAATGTTGTGCCTTAATTTGTTGGATTTGGGTTCCTGAAGTGAAGGATGTGAGGAGATGATCCACCTCTGCTGTTTTCTCTGGTGTTACAATCACGAACATTCAGGAAAGACATCCTAGCTTAAGTGTGTTGGTGGTGCTTATTTCTTTTCAAACATGGTGTCACTCTCTGATTTTTAACTCCGACTTTCTCTGCAGGTCTTTGTCAATCAACACAGACGACAAGATGGAAACATACCACAGGTACGAAACGCACAAATACACCACTTTCCCAGAAGCTAAATGAAGGATTATATAACCCTGCAGACGAGTTGTCTCCTCTGTGAAGTCCAGAGCAAAACCCTTAAGTGGATCCTAGTAGGAATCAAAAGCTGATATTTAAAAAATGTTTGAAATTTAGATTTTATTAATCAGTGACATTAAAAACCTGTTTTTCTTGAGTCCGAGCAGGCACGGAGGATGAGATAACTTTAGTGTTTAAATAAACGAAACTAAGTGTGTTAGGAGTGAAGGGGAAGCTAAATGTCTTGGAAGTAACTGTTGTTTGTGTGGTGTAGTTATGATCATGGGGATGGGGTCAAATCAGAACCTGAACTGGTTTTAATGGCTTAAAGTTATTCACATGACCCTCAGCCAATCAGGCACAGTCATTCACTGGCCTTTATTGGTTCTTGTCAATATTGTGACCTTCTTTAGTTTATTAAAGATTCTGTGCCAGTATTACACACCTTAGACAGAAGTTTAGTAAAATATTTTTAATCTGTTAAGATGCAAGTTAAATTTTAGGGTGTGGGTAATTTATTTTATGTTACCATGTCAAACGCTTACTCTACCTGTTACATTCACATATCATATATTTCTGTATTCAGCAGAGTCAAACCTTTCCAACAATCTATGGTGGATGTTTCCAGGACAATCCTAGCAAAAACTGTTGCTGTGTATGGGTGCATTCATCTCAGATCCTCATATTTGTATTTGTGTTTCTAGAGCTGTACTTCTGAAACGCATCAAGATATTCACCTTCTATTCTTTCAGACATGTCGAGGATTGGCCTGAGGTGTATCAGAGCTTTCACTATGAAAGTACAGGAGTTCATGTGTAGCCTCTCCCATTTGGTTTGGCTGCCATCGTAGTAGCGTGTGCAAGCTGGTTGTGGTTAACGGTCACCGGGATGCAAAAACAGCTGGGACGTAATCTGCCGCTCACTGACTTTAAAAGGCTTTCAAGGACTTTGTCTCCACTGATCTAAGTTTAACTCAAGTAGGCCTGTGCAATTAATCAAATTTCAATTTTAAATTATAATTTTTACATCAATGATTATTAAAACAATTGAGATAAAATGATTTGTGTGCTGTTTTCACATCTCTTAACAGTCCAAATTCACTCATTGCCAGACGGGCAGATTTGTTCCTGTTTACTTTCATTTTTTCAGGGTTTTTTGTAATAGCCTAAATGTTTAAGTTTAATCAGCCAGGAAACATGCCAGTCCCATCATCCTTTCAGCATAAACACATCCTGCTTGTTTCTAAACTGAGAATTTTGTTTCTTTGATGTTTGATGGCCAATTTAAAGTCTTCAACTTTGGACCATTCAGTGCCATCACCGCAGGCTTTCAGTCTTCTGGGCAAACTGCAAAGTAAAATTAAAGTAATACAGAGAATTTCTCCTGTGCTTTAGTTTCCAGGTTAAAGTTTGAGCAAAATAATAACAATGATCAAAATAACTATAAATTAAAAAACATTCAGAAAAAGCACTTGAAATTATTTTAAATTAATTAGCACAAAGTCAAATCAAACCAAGCTAATGAAAATAAAAATAAATTGAAATCCAACAAATGTTTGATTAAAACTAAGAAATAATCAAGTACAAAGACCTTCTGGTGACCAAGGCAAAACAATTATAAAATCCTTTAAAAATCTGTTTTAAAAAAAGATGGGAATGGCTTTTAAAATGCGCACTCATTTAAAAAAATTTTTTAATTGTTTATTCAATGGGGAAAATAAAATACCCAAAATAGTTTAATTACAACTTTAGAGTCGATGGTGAAGACTGCATGTTTAATTTTGTCCAGATCTCCCAAATATTTGATTTACAGTCACATGTTTACATTATACATGCTTTCCTTAGGCCATGGTTGTTAAACTCAATCACAGGACAGGCCAAAATTGAAAACAGTCTAAGTTGTGGGCCAAACAGGATTATCATTTATTGAACAGTCTAAAACTGAAACTATTTTAATCAGCAATATGAATTTAAATGGCTAGAATACAGCAACCTTTTCCTCAACACATTAAATAAAATATAAAAATTATATTTTTCTTCAAAAAAAACACCATGGAAAATGAGAATATTTTAAGATGATGAAAACTTAGAATTTTTTTTTCAAGTAAAAACTTTGCCATGACAAACAAAAGCCGCATAAACTGCGCAGTGTGTGCAGTTTATCAGCAAACAAGCACAGCTGCAAACACACGGTAGAGACCTGGTCTGATTTTTGGCAACATGAAAAGTGTCAAATTCCCTTTTTGCATCTGCGCCTCTCGTAGGTGCAACTTGACTTGAAAAGCTTTCACTGCATCATACATGTGTGTAATCATGTGGTCCCATCCCTGAAGATGCAAGTTTAATGCATTAAGATGCTTCATTATGTCGCAGAGAAAGGCTGACTCACACAACCACCTTTCATCCCGGAGCCCTCCCGTGGCTTTAACTTTTTTTTTTTTTTTTTTTTTTTTAATTTATAAGATTTCCTCAGTCAGCTCATCTCACCTGTGTGATAAGGCACGTCACCAAATTCAGAAGCTATTTCCTCCAGAAAAGACTGAAACTGCTGGTGATTTAAACCGTTGCCTGTTATAAAGATGACCGTTTGACTTTGCTGCGCAGCATTTCCTGCTGTGTGACGCAGTGATGCACTGTCAGCTCACCTGCGCGGGGCTCCCTCTGCATCTTCTCCTGCATCTGTCCTACCAATCCACTCTTTTCCCCTCACATTGCAGGTGAGGAAAGGAGACACTGTTTACCTCCGATGTCAGCAATCAGGTCCTTTGCCTCCCACCTGTTTTCCATTTTCTGTTTGGTCATTTTTGAGGGCCAGTCTAGCTTAAATGTCACTGTAAAAAAGTGATGACCGATGTTATCTGCTGACTACTGATCAATGTGTCATTGGCAACGTGGGAAAATGGGTTAGTGCACAGGTCTTGGCCTGTGCAGCATCTGTTGCAGTGCCTTGTGGGATTTGTAGTATAAGTGGTGGGAGCACTATATACCCTTGGGCCAATCAATAATAGCTATATGAAATTATCTAGCGGGTGGTATATAATTATATTGTGGGCTGGATCTGGCCCATGGGATTTGAGTTTGACACGTGCCTTAGGCAGTATCATTAGAAAGCATTGCATAAATTTTCATTGTTATGCAGAGGATACCCAGTTTTATCTATCCATGAAGCCAGATGACACACATCAATTATTTAAACTGCAGGAATGTCTTAAAGACATTGGCTACCTTCACACTGCAGCCTGAAGTGACCCAAATCTGATTTTTTTTTTTTTTTTTTTTTTTCCCTCGTGCGACCTGTATCCGATCTTTTCATGCCAGTCTGAACAACACAGATCGGATTTTTTCAAATGTGACCCAGGTCACTTGGATATGTGGTCCTAAATCCGATACGTATCCGATCTTTTCAAATGCGACCTGGGTGTGCACGGCCAGGTCAAATTCATCCGACCGGCACGTCATTGATACTCGACAAACGTCACTATTCTGCGTCCCGTTACGCGGACGCGGAAAGGAAAACATGTGTGACTTCCGCAAACATTGAGCGCGCTTGCTACATGTGACGTTATTGCGTCCTCTACTGCGCATGCGGGACACTTTCAGGACCGTCTACTGTTCACACACAGATCACATACAAGTCGCATATATTTGGAAATGTGAACGACCACGCAAAAAAAAAATCGGAATTGGGTCACTTCAATCTGCAGTGTGAACGTAGCCATAAAGGCCTGGATGACCTCTAATTTTCCTAAATTCAGATAAAACTGAAGTTCTTGTACTCGACCCCACAAATCTTAGAAACATGGTGTCTAACTAGATACTTACTCTGGATGGCATTACCTTGGCCTCCAGTAATACTTGAGAAATCTTGGATTCATTTTTGACCAGTATATATTCAATGCACATATTAAACAAATATGTTGGACTCCTTTTTTGCATTTGTGCAATATCTCTAAAATTAGAAACATCAGTGATGCTGAAAAGCTAATTCATGCATTTATTTCTTCTAGGCTGGACTATTGCAATTCATTGTTATCAGGCTGTCCTAAAAGCTCCCTGAAAAACCTTCAGATACAAAATGCTGCAGCTAGAATACTGACGGGGATTAGAAAGTTATCTCGGATGATTTGAGGAAACTGTGGCCAACCTGGGCAGGTCGCCCAAGTAAAATCTGTCTCGGACAAGCTGGCATTACCTACTAATGTTGTTTTCTCTTTGCTTCCTTTCAGATTCATTCAAGATGGCAAAAATGTCGCCCGACAAGGAGAATTGCACAAAGCATTGGAGTTCTTCAAACTGGCTTACAGCATTCACCAGAGTCAAAAACTGGAAAGTCGGATAAAGAAAATCGAAGAACTCATTGCTGAGAATGACTTGGAGGAGGAGGATGATGAGTTTGTCAACGTAAACAACAGTGGTTTAATGCTTTTTAAAGACCTGTATGACAAGCTCTTTGACTACCAGAGAGATGGAGTGGCCTTCTTGTACAGTCTGTACCGAGATGGTCGGAAAGGCGGGATTTTGGCTGATGACATGGGGCTAGGCAAAACCATCCAGGTGATATCATTCCTGTCTGGTATGTATGACAGTGAGCTGGCTAAACACACCCTTCTGGTCATGCCAACTTCCCTCATCACAAACTGGACTAAGGAGTTCTCCAAATGGACTCCTGGCATGAGGGTCAAAGAGTTTCATGGCATCAGCAAAGGAGAGAGGACCAGGAATTTGGAGAGAGTTCAGAGGAGGGGTGGTGTCATCATCACCACCTACACAATGCTCTTAAACAACTGGCAGCAGCTGGCAATGTACAATGGCAAAGAGTTCACTTGGGACTACATGATCCTGGATGAGGCTCACAAGATAAAGAGCACAGCCACCAAAACCGCCAAAAGTGCCTATGCCATACCATCAAAAAACCGAGTTCTGCTCACGGGGACTCCAGTCCAAAACAACCTGCGAGAAATGTGGGCTCTCTTTGACTTTGCTTGTAAAGGCACTCTTCTTGGCACAGCGAAAACATTCAAAGCTGAGTATGAGAACCCCATCACCCGGGCAAGGGAGAAGGACGCCACTCCAGGAGAAAAGGCTCTCGGATCACGGATGTCTGAGAACCTCATGGCTATAATAAAGCCCTACTTCCTCCGCAGGACAAAATCTGAAGTCCAGAAAAACAAAACAAATGGCACGCAATCATGCAAAGAGGAACACTCAGGCAGCAAGAATGACCAAGTTCTAAATCATGAAGCAGATGCTGGAGCAGTGATGCCCAAACTGACAAGAAAGAATGACCTGATTGTCTGGACTTACTTGAGCGCTGTTCAGGAGGACATATACAGGAAATTCATTTCGCTGGACCACATCAGAGAGCTCCTTCTGACCACCAAATCACCTCTAGCTGAGTTAAACATTCTGAAAAAGCTGTGCGACCACCCAAGACTGCTTTCTGGTGCAGCCATAGCCAAGTTAGGCTTAGAGGAAAGTGCAGCTGAAAGCCAGGAGAGTGAAGAAGCCGAGGCCAATGCTCACAGCATTGCTAATGTTTCTGATGACATTTTAATATCAGAGTCTGGGAAGTTAGTCTTTCTGTTTTCACTTCTAGAAAGGCTCAGACAAGAAGGCCACCGCACACTTGTCTTTGCACATTACAGGAAGGTGCTTGACATCATTGAACGCATCCTGGGAAACAGAGGGTTCAAAGTGCTGAGGCTGGATGGAACCATAACCCAGATTGCAGAGAGAGAGAGGCTCATCTCTTTGTTCCAGACAGACAAACGGTACTCCGTCTTCCTCCTGACTACCCAGGTTGGTGGAGTTGGCATCACCTTGACGGCAGCAAACAGGGTGGTCATCTATGACCCCAGCTGGAACCCTGCAACAGACGCCCAGGCTGTTGACAGGGCATACCGCATAGGCCAGACCGCAAATGTCATCATCTACAGGCTAATCACCTGCGGCACAGTGGAGGAGAAGATTTATAGGCGGCAGGTTTTCAAAGACTCGCTCATCAGGCAGAATACTGGGGACAAGAAGAACCCATTTCGGTACTTTAGCAAGCAGGAGCTGAAGGAGCTCTTTACCCTGGAGGATACCCATTCGTCATCCACACAGCTTCAGCTTCAGGCCCTGCACTCCAGGCATCGACGGACAGACCCTGAATTGGATGAGCACATTGCCCACCTCCATGCTATGGAGATGTTTGGTATTTCTGACCATGACCTCATGTTTTCCCTCGATGTCAACCATGACGAGGCCCTTGAGAACAAAGAAGAGCACCACTACATCGAAGGACGCGTCCAGAAGGCTCAGGAGCTAATGAAGGCAGAGTCTGAGCTGCAGATGCAGCTGGCAGAGAGCATGGTGTCCAGCACAGAACCAGCATGGCTCAGATACCCCAAGGAGAACAACAGCAGAGAGCAGTCCCACAAGAAGAAACCAAGAAGTCCAAAACCAAGTCCTTCATATCCAAAGCCTGACAACAGCTTAAACCATTCTCTGGTTGTGGTGGATTTGGAGCGGACTGGTTCTGAAAAGGAGGACAGTCAGGAGACTCTCAGTAAGGGAATGATTGATCTTACTGCAGATGAGAGTACAACAGAAGAGATGCCTGTTGTAGAAGTCAGCCACAACAATCTGAGCAAGCAGAACCTGGATTCCCCAAAAGATCAGTCAGTCAAACAGGAGAGAAATTTCATGGAGGCAACCGATGCGATTGAAGAGTCTTTGGTGCTGTCAGAGTCTGGTGATATAGAAGATGCCTCCATTGGGCAACCAGTGGATGAATCTTCAACATCTGTAGGTGCTGCAGTAAGTGTGTATGTTACAGCATCCGATGAAGACGAGCAAAAACTAACTGGAAATTCACCCCTGAAATGCCATGACACTGAGATGGACTTGTGGCCTCCTCACATCACTCCTCCAGAAAACAAAAGACTTTCTGTCCTGCAAGCTTCCAGTTTGAGCTTCAAAGCCAACACATCATCCAGAGTCGGCAGCGGGATCGAATCTTTAAATGGCAACTTTAATTTACAGCTGGAGGACAGCGACAGTGATCACGATGTGGAGGAGGAGCATCAGGAGGCTGACGCTGGAGAGCAGAAGCTCCTTTCTCAGCTGCAGGTGGAGGGAAGTTTCGATGTCAATAAATCACTTTGTGAGTGGGTGCAGAAAGAAGCATCGAGGCACAGCGTGAACAACGGTCACACCTTCAACTTGGATGAATCAGATGAGTCCATCGTGGCTACCAAGAAGAAAAAGACTGCAGTAATTTATGACAGTGAAGAGGAAGAGGAAAATGATGATGACCAGCTTGGGAATTCATTCCAGGTTTGTGGAGCATCAACGCCAAAAACAGCAAACTCAATCACTACCCCCTTCCAGACAAAAAAGAGCATCGGAGGAAACACTTCCGTGGCTTCTCGGCGGTCCTTCCTCCATTCCATCATTCAGGACATGGACAACCAGGACATGGTGGAGGAGGATGAAGGTGATGAAGATGCTCATGATGCTTCAGAGATTCATTCCGATGAGGCCGAAGAGGAGGACATTATTTGTTTAACTCATGATGAGGTTCAAGATGAGGAACCCAGTGGGGAGACTCTAAACTCAGAGGGGGAGGAGGAAGGGGAAGAAGAGGAGGAGGAGGATGAAGATGCTCATGATGTTTCAGAGATTCATTCCAATGAGGCCGAAGAGGAGGACATTATTGGTTTAACTCATGATGAGGTTCAAGAAGAGGAACCCAGTGGGGAGACTCTAAACTCAGAGGGGGAGGAAGAAAAGGAGGGTGATTCTGAATCAGGAGATGTTGTCGATGACTCTGGAGAAGAAAGGAGCCTGGAGGAACCATCCAGCGATCCTGAGCTGGCTTCCAACGAGACAATGGATCGGTGCACCGCCGATATGGGTGTGAAGGAGGTCATCGAGGACGAGAGCTATGATTCGCTGGTGCTACGAGGGTGGGAGTGCTACAGCAAAGCAAAGCTGGATGATGCCCTGGGTTTCTTCCTCAGAGCCATCGACATCAAACCTGGAGATCCTGAAGTTCAGCTCATGACCATCCAACTGTACCGGCAGCTGAGTCAGGGAGCGAGAAGATGATAAAAGAAAAGGACAGTTGGGGCCGGTGAACATGAGGTCTGTTTCACACTGAAACTGTAAATATTTCAAACCTCTCAGATGTTTTCATGAGCTCTGTAAGGTCATGAAAACATCTTTTGTCTGCTCTTTGAAGTTCAGGGTTTTTTTGGAGATAACTTTGTTTTAGTAATTCAACTAAAATCTGTTTCACTCAAAGGTACGCACTATCAAAGTCGGGTACCACCACAAAACAACCTGTTAGAAAGTGGTGAATTATAGAGAAACCTGTTAGCAGATAAAGGTTCTTGCTGTAAATGAACACATGTAAGACTAATTTAGATGTTCCAAAATCAAACAGTCCCTTTAAACTAAAAAGGAAAAAAAATAATATACCACTTGTCAGATTATTAATGTGCTCATCTCCAGCCTTCTTCATGTTTCGATGGGATGGTGGACAGACTGACATCTTGCTTACGGATGTGATGGGAAGGTCACAAACAAACTCTGCTTCAACTTTGGATTTCTGACTGTGACTCATTGCATCTGTTAAAACTGTGGAGTTAAAGCTCAGAGAGCGACTTACAGACATACAGAAATGTTTGTAATGCTGCTGCTGAGAGTCGAGTTTATTTCCTTGTGTTCAGCCGAGCTACTGCTGTGTGTTTGGTGAAGACATGAGGACACACAGGAGGTGTTTTTATTAAGCTGGTGGGACTTTCGGGGGGGTGTACTCTATATTCTTATTCCTCCACTGTCATAAAACGGTAATTTTTAATTCATCTGCTAAAGATTTTTTCTGTAACCTGCACTTGTTGTAATGTGTTTCCAAAGTAAAATTCATGTTAGTATCTGCATTGTTTGAATTCATGCTGGTTATTTTACAGTAATTAACAGCTTCATCTCTGAAAACAGTGAAACAGGCCCTGCTGAGTGTTTTGACTGTCACAAGGTTTCCCCGCCGTAAACTCTCCCATAATCTCCAAAATGAAATTGTGTTTTCTCCAGTCAGGCCTGAAACCACAGACTGAGCTCAGGGGTCAGCAGAGCAGGAGGCTCATTTCCTCAAAGACTTCTTTTTACAGCCAGAGGAGGCGCCCCTGCTGGACATTAGAGAGAATGCAGGTTTAAGCCCTCTCTTCAGAACTGAAAGCTGCATCCATCTTTTATAAACAGATGATCAGTAGCTCATGTGATCCAGCTGTGCAGAGACCAAAACATAAACTCAGCAGGTTTTTAACTGGGGGGGGGGCACATCAGTCCAGTTTCAGGCTCTTCATACCAGCTTTGTGATTTTTAGGATCCCGTTGATCACTTTAAATACTCTAGCCTACAAGCTGCTGCTAAATTAGCACTCAATCTTAATCCTGATTAAATTCCTCTTTAAAACTTTATCTTGAAGCTTGATCGCTTATTAAAACACTCTGTGAATGTTTTTAGAGTATTAAAACCAAAGCAGAAATAATGAGACGCATACATGCGGGGGTCTCATATGTGAGTCAGTCAGAGGTGTTTCATGGTGACAGGAATCGGGATATTGGAGCAGAGATGAATCCAGGGCAGAAACATGTACATGAGAAGCGCTACAGGAGTTTGAATGGTTTCACAAAGCTTTAGCTGAATAAATGTACTTAATCTGCAGTCATCTGTGATATCAGTGGGTGGGAGTGATGATTCATTAATGTGTACTGTGCAAGTTTATTAGACCACCAGCCAGTGTGAGGTTTATGCCACAGCTGCCCTAAATTAACAGCATTAATAATTTACCAAAATCATCTTGTATGTTCCTGTGATGGTTAATCCACCCAGCTCTTTAATCAAAATATTTTAATGCTAAAATTAACTGTTATCCAAGAACTTGCAAACTCAAAGTTTTACCACAAAAAAATAGTGAAGCACATTGTTGTTTTTAAGAAGTTATTTATTTTAATAGTTGAATGTTCTGCTCAGACATCCAGTGTGCCAGCTCAAATATAAAAATGTAAATTCAGTTTATTTCCCTAATAAAATATATAATTTTTATTTTAAACAAGGTTTTTGACAGATTTCTAACATTTGTGTTTTGTTGTTTTATAACAGCTGGTCTAAAGTATTTGTTAAGCACTGCGTCACTTTGATGTTACAGCTGGAAATGATCAGTGTGAAACTGATTGCTGTTACATTCATCTGTAATAATACAGCATCACATATTAGTAGATTTGTGGAAAGTAGTTACAAGAAGTAACATGAAGTATGCAGTACAACTTAGAGTAGAAGTAACAAATGCTTTTTTAAAAAAAAAAAAAGTATAACTACTTCATTATCGTACTGGAATAAATGTACTGGTACTGCTCCTGTGCAGTGGTCACATTTATGATTCAGTTTAAGTTTTATTACCCTGTTGAAAATGACGTATAATAACAGGAAAGGAAACCGTGCCCGTCGTATTTAATGATGTGAATGACATCAGCCACCTGCAGTAACACGTCGGTTTCTTCCAGAGCGTTTGCGACAATAAACGTGATGCTTTGACATTAATAACAGATTTATCAGGTGGTCAGAATTGTGTTTTTGCATATGGTTTTCCATTCTTCCACAATGAGACAAAATGTTTTTCAGTGTTATGAATAAAATCAATTTCTGCATAACCAAAACAGGTGAACAGCAGTTTCAGGACAAATAAGCTGCAGCGAATATCAGCATCTTTCTTAAATCTGTTTTTAATATAGGTTTTAGCTGGACAGATTTTATGGACAGTTTAATAGGGAATTTAATCAGGATTAAGCTTTGTATTCATATCTGTTCGGTAGCAGCCTGACCATTTTCCATGGTATCTCAGCCACAAACCCATTCCAATGTGGAATAGCATCCGGTCAAGTTGTGATGTTATTTTTGAAACAAGGTTATTATATATCTGTTATTTGCAGGAAGAGACAAATTTTCCTACATGTGTATCTGCTGCAGACCGACATGTGAGGCTGTGTAACCCTCTTTGGGCTCTTGAAAAGCACACAGACACCAGGGAGGAAGGTTCGAACACCTCAGCATAGTCTCCAGGATTACAGGAATATCATATTTTCTGAGAAATACTTTATAGATGAAAAGGCTAAATGACTGCTAAATATCAGTGAAGATTTATTGAGATTGAGATTTATATTTTTATTGTTCCAGATCAGACGGCTGAGGGACTGTGAGAGAAAGCCAGGAGGTAAAAAGCAGATGTCTCAATAGGAATTTTATCATAATTACAAAAGAGAAAAAAGGTGCCGCTGAGCTTGGACAACATATGGAGAGGAATTAATCTTAAATGTGTTATTTAAAGTATTCAGAAAATCGATGAATTCATGACCACAGACTCTTCAGACAGTGAATCCTGTTTTTCACTCAGAGCATTTTGTGGGTGACTTTCAGGGTCCCATCACTGAGCCGCGGAGCTGAGGGGAACCTGAGAGCCGCGGAGCTGAGGGGAACCTGAGAGCCGCTGCTCTGCCGTGTTTCACTGTTTCGGGTTTTCTGTGTGACCGAGTTTAAGTTTGAGGCGCTTCTTCTCTTTGGATCATTTTCTCCTCACGTTTTCACGCTCTGATTACGTCACTGTGCAACCCAGGATAGCGCGTGCGCAGTTTGATTTGAGAGTAGTTTAGTCACGTGAACAGAAGCCAACCAATGACTTCTGTATGAGCTGCTGCGACTTCAAAATAAAAGCCCGGGTGGATGCATGAAGTTTGCAATAAGACCATCATCATCTTTAAATGAGCTGATATTTGAGGCCAGGTATTTCTTGTTGCTTTCATTTGGTGTGCAGTATTTGGAAGAAGTAAAGATGCTTCCACGATGACCCGAATATTTTTGTTGTGTTGTATTTTCTCTGCTGATTGTTTCATTTTTGTAAAACACAAACAGGAAAAATATTCATCATTTATTTAATCATTAAAACTTTAAAGTCAGCATCAAATCCTGGAGTTTACATGAGAATAATGATCACAAAACAGTCACTGATCATCAGAATACTTTATACTGGTAGTGAGGAAGTCAGTATTTGTTATTAGCAACTAACAAATGAATTTCTTTAAAAAAAAATAAAAATATTTCCTATAAACATTTAAGTTTTTTATTTATATATTTGATGTAGTCCCTTATCTTGATAAACCTGTTTACTGTAACATTATGAGGACAGACGCGTTGGTTCTAATGATTATATTATTTGCGCCCTTTGGCGTAAACTCCGACTTTTCTGATGTAACCATGACCGCTCTTATTTTGAAGTTCCGTGCAGGAATCCGCGGCTGTTTCTGCCAGCTTGCTCCTTCAGTTCCAGGCGAGTTTCCGAGGAGAGAAACCCTCTCCGCTCCGACGGTACGCGGTTTGAGGCGGACAGGACTCCTCAGAGCCACACACACACCCCTCAGCGCTCACCTGTGACCTCTGGCACACCTTCAGGATCTGGGTGGGGTGTTCGCGGCGGATCTTCAGCCGGGACGGGCTGCCATGGCTCGGCCGAGGAAGAAAAGCTGCGCTCGGTGCTGAGATGAAGGTGCGCAGGGGGAGACTGCAGTAATCACAGGCACGGAGCGAGGAAGAGGAGGAGTATTCGGGACTTTTATTCAGGAGGAGGAGAAGAGGAGGAGAATGAAGATGGGAGGAAGAGTGGAGCTGCTGGAGATCAGCTGCCTCCTCTTCCTCCTGCTGCTCAGTGGAAACGGCCACTGCAAAGGTGAGGAGGGTGAGGAAGAACACACTGAGGTTTTGGGCTCCGTGAGAAACCCTGACCCGGGGCATGATGGGAGGTGTAGTAGTAGTTCTGTTGGTCAGTGTAATCAGTGAAGTGTCCCTTTAAACGAGCTCCTGTGTCACAGTTTAATCTTCATTGGTATGAATGGAGGTTTACTCCGGGTTCATCTCCCGCTTCACTCTGTGTGCATACCTTTATTCTTCTTTAGGCATGCTCAGGTAAACGCTCAGGTAGAAGTTTATTAAGCATGTCAAAGTTCCGCCAAATAGAAAACATTAAATTTTTTTGTTAAACGTGCCCAAAGTTTCAAAAAGTAACAGAAACTTGTGTAAAAGTAACCTGAAGCACTGGTGCTGCCCCTCTGCAGCTTCCTGAAGTCTGCCAATCAGAATAAAGTGGGGTGTTTTTTCCTTTTTTTGGAGGGGGGGGTGCTTAATGAGACAGGAGCTGAGGACAGCATCATCCACTGTAAGCCTTCATCTTCTTCTTTCCTTCTGACTGCGTGTGCGGTCTGAGCTTCTCGGTCCCAGCCTCTCCAGTTTGTCGGTTCTGCTTGTGTGCAGGTTGTCTTTAAAAACTATGAGTGACCACAGTCCAAATATCTGAATGCTTCAGAAAAGAGTCATGAAGCTGAGGATCAGCCAGTGTTCCCAGCCACACAGCAGCAGATTAATGACTGACCACAGGCTGTGGATGGATCATCTCAGACGTTCTCTGGGCTGAAGTTTGGTTCGTTTTCAGCGCCTTCTTCCGTCCATGTGATGGTGTTTGTCTCTGTTTATCAGGGACCCTCACACAAGCTTTCACTGAGCGCAGTTTGGCCCTCATCCTCCATCTTCACTGTGCTCAAGTATTCATATTTGCCTGACTGGGAGGAGACCCTCAGGATAGACCCAAAACCCGCTGGAGAGATTATATCTTTCCTCTGGCCTGGAAACACCAGGATCTCTCCCAGGAGGAACTGGGAAGTGTGGCTGGGGAGAAAGATGTCTGGAATACTTGCAGAGCCGACTGCCGCAGTGCAACTCCAGACAAGCAGAGGATGATGAACAGATAGCTCTGTAGCTCTCCACCAGCTAGCTGTACATCCAAAGTTCAAGCAGAGCTTTTCGTGTTAGGTTTTTGAAGTCCTTCTGTCAGAGCATTGTCTATTTTTATGGATATTGAATGTTAAACTTTATTGAAACAGCTGGGAGAATACCCACTTTCACCATTTTATTGCAGCTGAAAAAATCGAGGCCGTTTTGACATTCGGTGGAGTCTGATCAATCAAATTAAAATTTTGAGTGACATCAGACTGAACGAGAGGCTGGTGTCACTTGCAGGTACCACACAGCGAGCTGAGTGGCTTCCCGCTGCTTCCTGTTGAACACCTTTTTCTGGTTCTGGTGAGCAGGTGTGAGGTGGTGGTGGTGGAAAGGCTGGTTTTGATCATAACTAGCAGGGTGGGGTCAGTGCAGTGTTCCCATTCTCAGGCCTGGTAACAGTGACAGACAGTGTTTGATTCATCATAATCATAACAAAGCATACTGCTCATCACAGGGGGATCATTTCCATGCTTTCCTTCTGGGAATATGTGCTTTCCGGTATGTGAGGGTCTTTCCTTCATGCCACTCATTCTTTGCTTGCCTGTTTGAGTGTGACACAGCTTCACGATGGTCTAAAACAAACTTGTTGGGACCTGCAGGAACTTGTTAGATCTCAGCAGGAAATGAAACTTTCACAGGTTTCTGAGTTTCTGAGTATGATTCAGAGATCTGCAGCTAATGACCGTGTTAGTGATGGTGTTACTAGGTTATAAACACTGAGCAGGTCAGAGGTGTGTGTGTGTGTGTGTGTGTGTGTGTGTGTGTGTGTGTGTGTGTGTGTGTGTGTGTGGACTAATTGAAAGATTTTAAAGGTGATTCTGTGTTGAACTGGGAGCCAGTAACGTGCCCTCAGTCCTGGGGTCAAATGCACCTATGAGGACTCTGTCTGCTGCGTTCTGAATGAGCTGAAGTCGTCCTGCTGATGATTTGGAGGGTCCTGCATAAAGAGTGTTACAATAATTTAACCTGCTCGATATGAAAGTATGGACCAATTTCTCAGAGTCAGTTTGGGAATTTACTAACATTGCTGTATTTTTAAGTGATAAAAAGTAGTGCTGACCTTATACAAGCTGAGATAGCTGTCCAGAATGATGCCAGGATTCTCAACTCACTCACTGTGTCTCAGAGACAGGGATGATAAATATGAACATTTTCTGGACCAGCAACAAATAGTTCTTCTGTGTTGTCTCTGATGAGCTCTAAAAAGTTTGGAGACATCCAGCAGTTAATGTCACTGATGCAGCTCATTAGTTTTTGAACAGATGTTAGATCATCAGAGGAAAATGAGTACAGCTGTGTATCATCTACACAAGAATGGCAGGATATATATATTATAGTTCTTTATGGTAGTACCAAGTGGGAGCACATAAAGGTTAAAGAGTAATGGACCGAGGACAGACTCCTGAGGAACCCCTGATTGAATTTCTATATATTCAAATCAAAAAACACTAATCAAAACATAAATACTTCGACCCTTTAGACATGCTGAGAGCCAGTCAAGAATGCGAGCTGGTAAACTGAGTCATGAAGCCTTTGCATTAAAATGTGATGATCCACAGTGTGGAAGCAGCAGTGAGATGGAAACGCTGTGAGTCACTGATGACTTTAGTAAGAGCTGTTTATGTGCTCCGATTGGCTCTGAACTCTGGTTGGTCCCTATCATAAAGACCGTGAGATCAAAGGTATTCATTCAGTTGTTTGTAAACATGTTTTTCAAATATTTTTTCTCATGAAAGAAAGATCAGAAACAGGTCTGTAATTATTTATTGGATCTACGTGATTTTGGTGATTACAGCACATGTGAGAGAAACAGGAAAAATGGCAGCCTGTGGAGAGCTGTTGGTAATCTTTACTAAACAAGATGCCACACTGAGACGGTGCCTCCTCTGGCAGGATGTCCCTGACGTTAACAAGCAGTAAAAACAAAGTGCATTTTATTTGCCCTGTTGTACATGACCTCTGACCTCTGCACTCCTACACATTTTTATCAGAATTAATTCAAAAATGCTCTGAGCTGTCGTGTTTGCAGAGAGAATGATGAACACACAGTTTTGTGAAGTTACAATTCATAAAACGGGTCATCACGTTTTATTCTCTCACAGCAAAAATTGTCTGAACACACCTGTTTGTGCTCTGTTACCTGAGCTGAAGATACTGCTGAACTCTGCCAAAACTCCTTCTCTCAGATTTATATGTGTGTGTGTGTGTGTGTGTGTTATACAGTGTGTCTGTGTTGTTGAGTGTTAAGCTTCTTAGTGTTGTTAGCTTCTGAGTCTTTCCGCTGTGACGCTGACATGAAGTAAATCCTGTGTGTGTGTGTGTGTGTGTGTGTGTGTGTGTGTGTGTGTGTGTGTGTGTGTTCGTTTGTTATTTATGGTAAAACACGCGTTGACGTTTCTGCTTTCTGAAGAAGTCTAAAAGTAAAACATGCTTTCAGAGTGACGCTGAGCTCCCGCGTGAAGTTTCCACAGAAACATCCAGAAAGTCTGAATGAATCTGAGGGATCACATTTACCAGCAACACAACCACACAGCTTCCCTGAATCATGACTCATTGTGTGTTTTTGCTGAATCCACAGACTTGTAATCAGAAGCCTCTTTGCACTTGCACTTGACTCGCCTCTCCTCAGTTTCGGTTGTTTTTCATTAATGCTGAGCACTGCCTCAATATGGGCGGGGTTATTATAGCGAGGCGGCCTGAAATTCCTGTGATGTCGGTTTAGCTCCCTCTGGATCCCGTCACCGGCACAGAAACCTTAGTGTGCAGACATTTTCCTCATTGCCGGGTTTCAAAAATGGCGGGTTTGATTCTTGTGTAGGAGTCGCTGTCATGATTCATCTCGTGACATCACTCCCTGGTCAATCAGTGGCATGTAGGCTGGTCACGTTACATTTTCAGATTAAATCAGCTCACTTGTAACCACAGCTGAGTAGGTACTAAAAACGTACCCGTGCCAGGTACCTGATTAGATATTAGTTTAAAAGGTGGATGTAGCTTCAGGGTCTGAGAGTAAAGCCTTAGACCTGCATTTTCGTACTCACACTCTAAATTGCCCATAGATGTGAATGTGAGTGTGAAAGGTTGTTTGTCTTGGATTGATTTTTCTGATCTTCGGGGGTAAATGGGGTCGTTGGACCAGTGGAGATCAGGATCAGACTCCACAGATCCAAACAAACCTGTTTTTATAGCACTTAAATGAATTGATGATCAAGAAGCTTCCTCACCAGTGAAAAATCAGATCTGAGCACATAAGGGAAAATGTGGACTCACCGACAGATTTGAAACTCAGTTTTTAATTCCTCCTGAGACTCTGTTCCTCAGGTGTGTGATTTTTACCTGCCTGCCATTCTTCATTTCTTTGATCTGAGGTGACCTCTGCGTGAAGAACTGAAAGCTGAGGGAAAGTAGGAAGCAGGATTTGAAAGGAGGATGTGATTCAGTGGGTGGAGGCTGAAGTAATGAGTTGGCAGTCTGTTTGTCTTCATATTGCTTTAATCCAGAGAGAAACCTGGAAAACCAGCCTTGTACAAAGAAAGCGCACTCGGGCTGTAGCCTGAACAGAAATGGATGCTGTGCGTGCTTCAGCTGCAGAGGAGGAAACGCTCACACTGCCTTTCTTTGCATTTTTAAAGCACAACCTAATGCTGATGATTCACGTCCCGGGGGGAGAAAGGGGCCGCTCACAGAGCAGACCATACTGTGACACACAAAGCAAACATTAGTGCGAGTTTTTCTTTTCTTTGTGAGGTCGCACACCATGGCTGAAACGCTCTCCAGAGTCTGAAAACTTTGATGGTAAACCCTGTGTGTGTGTGCGTGTGTGTGTGTGTGTGTGTGTGTGTGTCAGAGTGTTTTTGGTTTCATTTGAATTGCAGAGCAGCACCTGCTAGCTTAACTGTGTCGGTGCGTTTGGGTTGTATCTGTCAGATTTAAGCAGGTTTTCACCGTTTTGCTTCGAGTCCTGTTGAGAACACAAAAATCGGGCACCAGAGGTCTGAACCCTGGAGCAGGATTTCCTCTTGTCCAGGTGACCTCAGGGTTAACCCCGGGTTTCTTGTACTACCAAGACTGTTCACTTCTTACCAGGGTAGGTTGCCATGGTAATTTATGCTGGAGCGCTAACCTGGTCCAGGTATGTTTGAGATTAGAGATCAGCAGAGTTTTTCACACACACACTCACACACTCTGCTGCTTTATGTTGTTCACAGTCAGATAATTATTCACAACCTCCTCATTCAATATTATCCCTCACATACCAGGAAATAATCTGCTTAAATGTGCATGTGGCACCTGTTCCTCTCAGTGATAGCAAAATCATTTTATAACCAAGTAGTTATAAAGTAGTTACTTTAACCTACCCGAGTCAAATAAATTATTTGAAATAAAGCGTAAGAATGTGTTCTGTGGAGGACTCCAGCTGTGGTCTCCAACCTCCAGATGTGGCATTTTTCTCCCTTTAAAAATGGAAAATGTTCATTTCATTTACATGAATCAGTCCATATGAGGCAGATAAAAAAAATCATCTTCAGGGACACAAAAAACTGGAAAATTCAGAAGCACAAATCGGTCGTCCTTAATAAATACAATTATAAAATAATAGCATTTGACGTGTGGTTTGAGTGCATTTAAACCGTTTCTGCATTCAGCCCCTGCTGCAGCTGAACCTCTGAGATTATGTTTAGTCTGGAAATACAGAGGAAACTTTATTTATAGAGCACATTTCTTTACAGCAGCTTCTTTACAGAAAGACAAAAATATTAGAAATATGAGCATTAATGAAAAGTAGAAACTAAATTAATAAATCTACCAAATCCACACATCATCTCCCCTCCAAAATAAGAGTTCAGTGCTCATATATGCAGAACATAATGGGTGGTTGTAGCTCAGGATGTAGAGCGGGTCGCCTACTAATTGGAAGGTTGGTTGTTCGATTCCTGGCTGCTTCAATCTGTATGCCAAAGTGTCTTTGGGCAAGATACTGAACTCTGAGCTGCTCCCGATGTCAGAGTGCGATTGTGTGTGTGAATGTTTGTCCATCCATTTGTGTGTCTGTCCACCCATTTGTCCATCCATCCATCTTACCATCTATTTGTCCATGTCTAACCATCCCTCTGTCCATCTGTGCACATCCATCCATCATCTTCTACCTTTTTTCTGGGTTGTGGGGGCAGCAGTCTAAGCACAAACACCCAGACCTTCCCCTCCACCTCCTCCAGCTCTTCTGGGGTGACACTGAGGCATTCCCAAAAAAGCTGAGTGATGTAATCTCTCCAGTGTTTCCTGGGTCTGCCTGGGGCCTCCTCCCAGTTGGACATAAAACACCTCACCTTGGAGGCTCCCAGGATTCATGTGGGGACTGTCTCAACCATCTCCTTTCAATGTAAAGATGGTCCCATCTGAATGACTGAGCTCCTCCTCTCATCTGTAAAGGAGAGCCCATGATGAAGCTGTTTTTCCTCTGCTTGTGTCTGTGACCTCAGTCTTTCAGTCACTCCCAGAAGTGAAAATCCACAGCTTTGTTTTCACGCTTGGCTCTCTTCACCTCAACAGACCGGCACCAATCCACCTGTTGATCTCCCACTCCACTCTCCCATCACTCATGGACAAGATCCAGATACTTAAACTCATCACTTTGGGCAGCACCTCGTCCCTGACCCAGAGTGGGTGCTCCACCTTTTTCTAGCCTTGGAGGTGCTGAATCTCATCCAAGCTGCGTCACACTCAGCTGCAAACCGCCCAGGGGAGCTGGAACAACATCTCGAGGCCAGCAAATCAACAGGCTCCACCTCAGACTGCACAAAGAAATTCATACCATAAAAGTTATGACCAGACTCATCTTGAAGGCAGCCGCGGTCGAGCACAGCAGCAGAAACTAAAATATTAAAGTCATTGTTTAGGAACTCAGATCATTTTTATAGGCTAATAAAAAACTGAGTCATCATTAAACGACAGTCTGAGCTTTTGTAATCTCAGTTTTTGGTCTTCGCAGGCTGCTTACCTTTGTGCAGTCAAAGTAAGCCAGAAATCTCCCCTTTCCTGCAGACCTATGCATATATCTGTTTATAGATTATCAATATCTGTGCCAGTGATAAGCTTGAAGCTTTATGAGCATGTCACCTGTCAGTCTGAACTTCTAACTGCTCATGGTGGCGCTAATCAAACGAATGAGAATAAAATAGTAAATAAAATAAGCAAGCAGCGTGAGTATTTTGGGGATTTTAGGAATGAGGACGTTTTCCTGAGCTGAGGGCGGAGCAGCAGCTGTTTTTCTGTTTGGTGTGAGGTTCGCCGCTGTGGCTTCAGGCAGGATGACAGGACGGAGAGGTCATTAACCTCGGACTGCAGCCGTTACTGTGGTTACAGATACACACACACACACACACACACACTCGGGGTTGGACACCACGCTGTCTGTTGTGTTGTGAGCAGATGGTGAGAAATAAAGAACACGCAGTGTGTGTTTGTGTCTCTGTGAGGACGTCTCCTTCCTTTCTACTTTATGCAGTTCATCAGCTTTTTACTCTCACCTGTACAGGTGTGAGCGTGTGTGTGTGTGTGTGTGTGTGTATTTTTCCACTAAAACTCCATCAGCTGACTGTAGTCGTGCTTTATTTTTGACAGGATGAGCATCTTGTGGAGTGGAGGATTTACCGTCGTTCATAATTTCTCTCATGGAAATCATAGAAAATGTTCAGGACTCTCTTTGGAATCTGTCCGATTTTAGCGTTCCTGCAGTATAACACTGATCCAGTCCTAACTGTGTGTAGACCAGCTGATTCATTACAAACAGGACCTGCTGGGAGATAATTCGGCTGCTTTAATGGTCCTAAATGAAAAATGAGCACAGATGAGGAAACAGTGGAGCCATTGTAACAGCAGTGGTAAGGCGCTTACAGGGTGCAGCTCTCCTGGCGGATTTATTTCCTTTCACTGTGCTGATTTCCAAACAGACCTTGATGAAATGAAGGAAACATGCTCTTCTCAGCATGTTTCCTTCATTTCATCCCTGAGCTGATGAAAGGAAGAAGGAAAAGAGAAGAGGAGTGAGGCTGCTGTAAAGGACAGAAGCAGAGGCAGGAGCTCACCTGAGGTGTAATTGTTAGTGTCAGTGCTGATTTTTATTTTTATTTTTGGCCTTTAACTCCTTCCACATGCTTGTGCTACAAAAAACGTTCTGATATCAAAACGTTCAGCTTTTTCTTGAGAATTATGCAGTTACTTTCCTGTTTTGTAACATTTAGACTTTTTAAAATATTGAATTTTATTTTTGTCATTTGAAATGAATGAAGAAAGCTTGAAATCGTCTTCAAACCCACCCTACTTTGACAGTTAACTAGATCCCAGGACCTTGAACTATTCAGGTATTACTCCATTTGTTGATATCATTTATGGTTTTTAAACAGTGACAGTTTAAGTTTGGTGACATTTTTTGAAATTTCATTGGCCTTTAGAGTGGTGACATCATCACCCACTGAAGAACTTGAGCTGTTTTACTTTTCAGTGTTTTTCTCTTTCAGCTCTTTTTACTCCACAATCCACACAATTTATACTTCAAATTGTAGCAAAGCTTGTGCTCCTTAAGAAAAACGACCTTTTCAAAACTCTGCCAATCACAGAATTTAAACTCTGAGCCTGGAAGTGTCAGGAGTACCCTCCACCAGGGTTATAATAGTTTTGGATTTTTAATTATAGTTTAGTTTTATTTTATTATAGCTTTTTTGTCTAATTCAGTTTGTTTTAGTTAGTTTTTAGAGCGGTTTTGCTCATTTTTATTATTTTTCATTTTTTTGTTTAATGCTTAGTTTTAGTTTAGTTTTCATTGGTTTTAGTTTTTGGTACTTTATTTGTCAGGTGCAATATTGTGCAATAAGACCTCAGCAAATTATACCATTAATAAAATTGTATTCAACAACCATCTGTTCACAACAGAGCAGCATTATGTGCTAAATGTGTGTAATATTAAGGACACAAATGAACATCATGAACATCAACAGGGAGAAACATAAAGGAAAATCTAATAAACTTAAACTCCCAATAAAACTCATCTCAAAAATGTAAAAATATTAATAAAAATATCAAAAAAATAAATTAGAAATAAATTGGACTGCCCAGCAGTAGATGCAGGTACAGATTGGTACAGTGCAGTATATTAACATTACCTTGCATGTGGTGTGTAACATCAGAACACAGCGAAACACTATAAACAAGAACAAAGTGAACACGCTGTGCTGCTCAGCTTAGTTAGATACTCACAATCAGGCCTGAATTAGTCTAATACGCTGGCTCTTTGCAGGGGCTACGTACGCAAGTAGCTGACGTCTATTATGGCTGTAGCTAAGGAGGTCATTACTAATCAGAAGGTTGTAAATTTACCATTTATTATGTGTCTTAATTACCTTGTGGTCATGTCCTGGTGTTTTACCTGCAGTGCTGGCCAACAAAAAGAGCTGGGACTTTTTTATTGTTCCTCCCTCTTTGTGGTCAGTTTTTCTTCGGCTGCAAACATAATTTTCCCTTTTTTCACTTTGTTCATTCCTTCACGTCCGTTTCAGCAGTCTCCCTCCAGGAATTTGTGAGTCTTTTGCAAAAATTGAAGTTGAAATGTTGAAAAAGTTGAAATGAAGATTTGGTGACGTTCTTCTGAGGTTTTTTTGCGATGCAGGCGCAGCTGTGAGGCTGCCTGGTGCCTCTTTGTGTGGAAACCTTTGCTGATTGTGGAGGTCTGCTGAATGCAGCCGTCACAGATTAGAAATGAATCCGTTTATTCCAGAAAAGCACAACAACACACAGAACAACAAACAGGAGGGTCGACACAGACATAAACACATTTCATCAGCATAAAATCCCAAATAATATCATGTCTGTAGATTACGTCTTGTGAAAAACAGGAATAGGATTTCATGTGTTTTTACTGTGTGATGTATCCAAACCTTGATCCCAGACGAGGGCATGGACATTCCTGGAGGCGGGTTTATTTGGGGAAAAAAGCTGAAATTATTTAACCCCATTTCTCTGATGGACGGCTCACGGCTGCTTTTCAGCACCGTGTTGGTTATTAAACTCGCCTACAGAACAAACTGAAGTGGATCAGTTGATTAACAGTTTCCTGTTTCCTCCTGCAGACTCTCAACAGACCGAGCACCTGTCCTCCTATCAGCTGACTGTCCCTCGACCAATCGGAGGCAGACTGAGGAGGGACGTGAACGGAAGACTGCCAAATCAGGTTTGGAGGTTTTGGTTTTTATTTTTATTTGTCTCGACTCCAGAGAAATTGGCTGTTTGAACATTTATGATCAAAGGTACACACAATTTAAAAACTGTTTCCAGTCCAGCCAAACAGAGAAAAGTTCATGTAGGATCTTTATGAGGAACGTCGGTAGGTAAACATGGCTGAAGTGGTGCCGTTATCTCCGGGTTAGAACGATCGTGGAACCGTATCCAGACAGACACCATCTGGTGAAATGTCTGCATGAACCTGAAGAAGTCCAGGTGCTTTCAGCCCAGGCATTTGAGGTTAGCTCTGTAGGATGAGACCAGAGGTCAGAGGTCTGTACATTGGGCCAATGGTGAACTTGCATCTGTGACCTCATCATGACTTTCATCCATCCATGGAATTATTTTTTAACCAACAAGAAATTGAGAAAAGATGAGTTGACAGTTATTCAGTGTTGAGCAGGAGCCCCTTCGGCTGAAATCACATTTTTCCGGTGGTCTCTGACGTCCACTGGCTGAAGTTTAGAGTTAGTTCTCGTACAGCATTTCTAACCCACGTTCCTTCTTTTCACGCCGTTCCTTGGTGGGTTTGTCCATGTGGTCGTGGCTTCCAGGCCGGGCGATGCGTCTGTTTCGCCATCGCCATCAGGAGTCTGACTTTGGACATTTCTGTAGTTACACATACCTGCAGGTTCCCCTTTTTGATGTTCTAATGCCAAAAACAAGGACCAGGAATAACGTTCCACTGGTGAGAAGGTGTTTTGCGATGCGGTGCCATCATGGACATGTTTAATGAATGAATTGATCTCTTTAATCTTTGTGTTCAGTGGCACTGAGCCATCACAGGCCTGCGTCAGGTAAACAAAGAGGATGACCATTTTTAATCCAGGAAAGTGATGCTTCTCAGTCAGACTCTGACAGTAAGCTGGTTTAAATGATGACGGAATCGCATCACAGCTGAACAAAAAAGGACAAATGCATCATTTAAAGGTTAGATTACAGTTACATTTTAATGTAAATAAGAATCCCTGTTTGAAATTATTTAGTGAATTCTGATGATTTTTGATCACATATAGACTCTGAGCGATGTGGTGGCTGCACATGTGCAGGATCATCAGGCGTTTGAAGGCCCTCCCCTGGTTCAGCTTTGCTGTTCTTGCCGTGTCTTCAGAGTTGTGAAGTCAGTCCATGTAGCAGCGCGCCTGCAGTGCAGTGTGACGAGGATTTCATTTAAAGCCTCTGTTTGTGCTGCAACACATCCAACACACACACACAGACACATTTACGGTTACACACACTGCTGGAATGTGCGATCTGCTCAGAGAAAATAACTCGGAGTGAAAGTGTGGTGTCGGAGCCTGCGTGTACTCATGTTACTCGTGTTTTGGAGACATGAATCTGTTTACACTCTGCAGACGTCCTGAACGGTGGCGTGCCGGTGTGGTAATGACATCACAGTTGTTTGGCTCCAGGCTGCAGTTTACCAGTTAAACCCGAAACAAACCTCCGACCGATCCTGTGTGTGTTTCCCAGCCAGCAAAGACATCTTTACTTCACAAAAACTGAAAACCAGAGTAGAAGCTGAATGTTAATCATTTGTTAACCCTGATTCAAACTGGCTATGATTTGAGAAAATATGTAAAGGAAGCAAACTCTTTGTCTCTAGAGTAACACATTCCTGGGCTCCAGTTCATCAGTTCAGCCTGAATCATCCTCAGGCTGAGTAACAGCTGTGAAGCTGATTGGTCCTGGGCTGATCTGAGGAAGCTGAAAGACGCCAACAAAGACCGACAGTTTACTTTGTGGAATCTGTAAATCAGTTAAACGTGTGATTACAGTTTTTGTGATTGGAGAAATTCTGTCTCATTATAAAACTGTGCACGCTGATGGCCTCAGACCTGTGTGCTGCGCTGCCCCCGGAGGAGCCGATGCTGCATTCAGAGTTTGGGTCTGTGTGATCCAGATCTGGAGGTTATCGCATCCTTTGAAGAACTGGAACAAGAATCCAATCTGAGCAGAAAAGATTTCGTTAAAGAATTTTTGCAAACGCTTGACAGCGTCACGGGCTTCCTCTTCGCGACCATCACAGGTCATCAGAAGCTGAAGGCAGGAATGAACATCTGGAAGGGAAAGTTCACCTGCCCGAGATGTGTAACAGGAAAATCACGACACAGTGATCGCTTCCATGTTTGAGCCTCACTGGTCTCAGAGCACTGATGGCTCCTTCAGAGTTCGTAACACACAGAGAAGCGAAGAAACACGAGACCCCGAGCACGCCTGGTACCTGCACAGGTACACACACCTAATAATGTTATCAGTTCCCTGTGAAATGTGCTTTTATTGACTTCAGGTTTGAGGATGATTCACAAACATAACAAAAATGAGGCCAGCTGACCCCTCCCCCGAGCTAGAAGCAGCTCTGTTCTGGTTAATGAAGCCAAGCTTGAACGGTTTCCAGGATGAAAGCCAGAGAAAAATGTGTGTTTACAGATTTAACTGACCTCTGACCCCTGCTGTGTTAGAGGACAGAGGAGCTGCTGCTAGCAGCTGCGTGATGGAGGCCACCGCTGACTTCCTGTCCACACCAGCTGTCTTTGAGCTCTAATTATAGTCCCGCTGATAGCTACACACACACACACACACACACACACACACACACACACACACACGCACACACACGTCTGCCAGGTGAGTCAGAGGCTCAGGTGACCTTTGAGTTTGTCTCTTCCTCTGCAGCAGCTCCTCCTGATGCTCTGCGTCTGATTTTGTGGCGTCACATTAAAGAAAATGGTTGTGAACTCGTCAATGTCAGATGTGGCAACACGAAGGGAGACCTGATGAGGTCATGATGTCAGAAACAGGAAGCTCGGCGGCGTGATGCAGTGGACTCGACAGAGACGCCCTCTGTCGAGTCCACTGCATCACTCCTCTGCAGTGCAGATGCGTCTCTCAGTGCTCATCTTCCTGTTGGCGCTGAAACGAGGTGATGCTGACTGAAAGTTTCCTCTTATAAACTCTATCCTGCACGGAGCAGCAGCTTCCTGAGAAAACTCCAGGAAATCATGTCCACTAACAGACTTCTGACACTTCTGTCTCACCTGTCCTCCTCCCTGCTGGGTGTCACCTGCAGCCTCTGCGTGGATCTCTAAGTGATCCATGAACTCACTGAACTCGAGCACACGTAGAAGCCAAATGGTTCTCCTGCGACCCAGCCATCAGCAGGATGCGCGATGAAGACGATGATGTGTTGCTCGTGTCTTGGTGCGGTTTTTGGCCTCCTGAGCTGGAGGTGATCCTGTGAATCTTCTGATTTTACTCATGCAGACATGAAGCATTTTAGTGTTTTTCCTTCAAACTCTGCAGCATCATCATGCAGTGACCTGAAAGCCTCCAATGCCATCAGCCAATGGCAGCTGACCTCCACTGAGGAGTCTGTTAGCAGGATTACTCCAAAGGTTATGGAAGGATTTGCATGAAAATTTCTACCCGCCACTGAGAAATCTTTACCTTTGTGCACACAGTCACATTCACTCGGATGGTTTTCCACTTTTCTTCATTTTTCTCCCCAACAGGAAAAAAACGTGGCTTGTTATTCGGGTTAGGAAAAAGAAAGAAAGGGGGAAAGAGGAATAAAATAAAACGCTGTTACATTTAAATAATAAATTCAATAAAAAATAAATAAAAGATCAAACAAAGGAGAGACATTTCAGGCAAATTATGTTTTCCAAATTTCGTCAAGTTGAACCTCCCGGACCCTCGTGGAGAAAACAAATCTTTCATCAGTGATACCGTTTTTTACTTCTGACGCTGTTTTTTTTTTGTTTTAAAGTTGCCAAATGATAAATTGAAAAATCCACAAAGCAAAACTTTCCAATTGAAGGTGATTTTTGTCCCAATTAAAGTTAGTAATCCTGTATAAATTTTCTTCCACAAGGTGTTCACTGATTGTCCAAATATCGGCTTTTTGGGAAAGTCAGGATTTAAACGTACAAAAGAGAAATTAAACACGATCAGTACGAGATGGGGCCACATTGGACGTTTTGAATGATATCTTTATAAATGCACGCCAAACTGGAAAACCTGGGACTTTTTCGTCGTGTTGATGTTTTCAGGAAAATATCACAGACTGATCCTGATCCAGGGGATCGTGATCAGGATGGTGAGGATTTCCAGCTTTGGAGGAAGGATCGAGTGTGAAGTTGGAATGTGAGGAGGAGTGATGCTCCTGTAGGTCGAGCCTTTAGAGGAACCTGTATATGATGTACTGTAGGTCAGTGCTGTTAGGTAGTTGCAGCCGCCCTGAACTGCACGCTGAAATCAGCGAGTACCTCAGAGTAATCAGTAATCTGTGCAGATGTTGTTACGCCGCCCGCCCCTCACCTTTGCAGAGGTTCACAGCTAACGAGGAAGGCGAGCCAAAAGATGCAGCAGCATGTCGAACTTTAGAAGAACCCTAAAAAAGTTCAGCACATACATGATTCAGCGTCTAATAGAAGAAACTGGTGGAAATCACAGAAACTGGTTGGAAGAGTTTCATTTGCTCCCTGGATCAACGTCACACACCAAAAAAATGAAATGAAACAGGCCGACGAGCTGTCGCAGTGACTCCTTCCTCCTCTCCACTGCTGCAGCAGAGGACAGTCAGTGTGACACAGAGCAGACACGCTAACAGGAGATGAAGCCGGTTTTCCATGAATCCATGCGAACGAGTATCACAAGTCATTTTTCTCCTGTTTTCCCTGAATTCTGTGTGTCTGCAGGTCTCCTACATTATCACCGTGGATGGAAACGATCACGTCGTCCATCTGGAGAGAAACGAGTAAGTTCTGAAGTTCATGCTCACACACCTGCAAATACTCCCGTTTTTAACCAGATCCTCCCGCTTCATGTCCCGGGAATCTCCCGTAGTTTCCAGTCTCAAACGTTATCACGAATAACTGGAAGACAGTAAGTGTTGTGTGTTTGTCAGATTGTGTGTGAAACGCCTCAGTGAATGCTTCTCTGCCTTTAATGATTGGATCTATTCAGATTTCCTCCATCTTCAGTAAACTGAGGTGTTCGTGTTTCTGTAAGGTGTTCAGTTAGTACATCTGCCCCCCCCCCCCCCACCCCCCCACACACACAATAACATCAGATCATCTGCCAAGAACCTTCATCTCATCTTTGACCAACACCTGAACAAATACTGCAAAAATCAAACTTTTACTGTCGTTCAGTCATCTTAGTTTAGCTCACTTTAACTTTCTCCCGCCTCGATTATTGTAACTCACCTCTCAGTTCTCTCTCTGAGATTTATTTTTAAACTTTTGAGAATGACCTTAAAATATAGGAAACCTGTAATATTAAAGGAACTCACAATTCCAAGAAAAACAATTCATAAAAAAAATTATAAGAAAACACTCAGCGTTCTTTCAGAAATCTCAGTTAGCAGCGGCAAGGCTGATAACAAAAACTAGCCGGTGCTTTCATATCATACCTATTCTTCCATCCCGTCTCCAGGTCCCAGTGAAATTCAGAATCCACTTTAAAATCCTGTGATTAGCATATAAGGCTCTACATGGAGGCCCCGGCTTATACATTAGAGGTACTCAGACCCTCTCACTGCAGCCGGCCTCTCCTATCCTCTAACTCGGGTCTCCTAACAGACCGCATCAGTGTGAAGATCAGTGAGACTTCAAACACAGCAGAGTAGATTAAGCCTGGCTGGAGGTGTGATGATGGTGACTTTGATGAAGCTGGAAAGATATCCATCAGTTCAAGCTTCCCAGATCGGTAACTCAGAGCTGCACAAACACGAGCAGCTCTGAATTCCACGTCGACGTCTCCTGTCGTTTTAGAGAGGAGCTCAGACAGACAGAGGACGAACCGAGAGGCTGCAGCACCATAAACGCTCAGCGTTCACACAGACGTGTCGCTCTAAAGCAGGACTTCCACGACTTCCTCTGAACCTCGACTGCCTGCACAGAAATCTTCTTCATCAGCAGATTTAAAGCCATAGTCCACTTCCTGTAAAGCTACAGAAAAAAAACATCCTCAGATGAGATTTAGGACAAAACGCGTTTGAAGGCTGAGATCTCATCTCTGCGTGGGTTCAAGGAAGTGACCTCAAAACAACAAAAACCTCACAGATAGAAGACATCCCATAATAATTATGGAGGAAAATATTTAGGAGGCTGAATCTCACAAGAAACCAAGAACACCTTTAACCACACTTTGGACAGAAATCATAACTCCACTAAAAATAATATTAAAGTTACAAAGAAGAGGAAGATGTCTCAGCTTTATTATTATTATTATTATTATTATTATTATTATTATTATATGAAAGCTATACTTTAATTCAGGAAATGTCTCTTACTGTTTTAATAGTTAAAATCATCAGAAAATATTTTTTTAAATGTGAAATTTTATCTCATAATTTTGTGTAATCATATTTAGAAAAGGTTATGCAGTGTATTTACTACAAAGGTGAATACTGAGAAAACTAATTACATTTTCACAGGAGAGAAAGAAATCTGCGTGGCAGGAATTTATTATAAAAAGAAAAACACTGGAGAAAAATATAAAATGTCTCGTTATCATTTTGAGAATTAGTTTATATTTTTGAAAACGCCGTTAAAATAAGGAGAATAATGTAATATTAAAGGAACAATTCCAAGAAAAATAACTCCTGAAGAAAAACTGTAAGAAAAATACAAGAAAACCCGTTCTTTAGAAATGTTATTTTTAATAAATGTGAAATCTTTGAGGATTGGCAGATGGTCTTCTGTTTCCCGCACAGGTGCAACGCTGCGGATTCACACCTGTGCAGATTCACACCTGTGCAGTGTTCACCTGTTGCTGGGGCTCAGGTGGTCTCCACATCTCAGTTTAAGTGAAATCAGTCACATGACTCGTGGTAAAAATGTGCTTCTGTTTCCAGGCTGCTGCTGCCTGCAGACTTCACCGTGTTCTCCTACAGTCCCAATGGGTCCCTGATCACGTCCAGACCACCTGTTCAGGTAACACCCACCGGCCTGTACGTCTGTCTGCTGTGTTCGTGAGTGTGTCCCTGTGTCAGTCAGTGACAGCTGATGAAGTGTGTTTCATTCTGTGTGTTGTGTATGTTTTAACTTCCCACACCTCACCAGTCCTGTCAACCAGTAGCATCGCTTACCTGCTTTGCAAACACCCCGTCTCCTTTATGATGAGCCGTACGTCAGCGATACTCACTGTCAGTGAGATCTGAAATAAATCTAAAAATAAATGCCAGGAAACGTGTGTGTGTGTGTGTGTGTGTGTGTGTGTGTGTGTGTGTGTGTGCGCACGCTTATAAAAGCAGGAGTGCTGGGACAGTAAAATGTGCATTTCAAAGTGCTGAGATAATGAAAATCAGCCTGTGTGTGTCACTGCTCACACATATACACACACACACACACACACACACACACACAGATGAGGGTTAGCCTTCTGTTCATATTTCAGCTCCAGATATCATTCCCCTCATACGGAGCGTGTTTCCCTGAAACCTTTTGGTTTATTGAAACAAGGCTTTCCCAGCGAGAGGTGCATGCTGGGAGTCGTGTTTGCATTGATATTTCCTGTCTGCTGACCTGCTGACCTTGTACTGTAAATACATCAGTCAGAGCTGCGTCTGAGCTGGCTGAATGTTTCCTACTTTGGGCTGACCCTGTGACTCTAAACTGAGTCCAATATTTGTTCATTTTACAGGAACAAACTGACTCATGATTTTTTTGGTGGTTCTAAAAAACTTGAATGAACTCTTGCTGAGCTGTTCTAGAGGGGCACTGAGCAGGGTCAGGCCCAGAGCACGAGGACACCCCGCTTTGGCTTGCCTCACTATGTTGCTTCCACAGAGCAGAGGTCATAAAATGAGAGCACTCATTCAATATTTAATTATCGGCTTTACCTTACAATATAAGTTGTGATTTGGCGCTGTATGAAAAAAATTAAAAAATTGAATAAAATTGAAATGAATTGAATTGAATATTAAGATGAGCTGCCAGAGGCAATCCTGAGACACTACCTGCACAACAAATCCAGAGACAAACAGGCTTTAAACCACCTCATGAACCACGGTCAGAGCTCAGCTCACACACTGGGACAGTTTTATCTCTCTAATTTGTGCCTCCTCATCTCCTCCCTCCTCCTCGACCTGAGATCAGTCTCAGTCTCCATGTTGAAGGACATGTCGGCTCTGAAGTGCATCAGGAGGACAGGGAGGAGCTCTGTCCTCCACCAGCCTCCTAGTGGCTGATGCTCAGGTGTATCCTTTACATGTGTTTTTACCTTCAGTGTATGAAAGAGGTGTGGCCACAACTGGAGCATCAACACCACAGAGAGAGGAGGCATCTGCAAACACCTCGTCCTTTTCTTTCAGAAGCTGTTTCAGTCACATGACAGTGGTTCTTTAGTTGTGACCCAGTTGCAGTCAGACATTTCAAACAACCTGCAGACACTACTCGGGTCTAAAAACTGATTTATGAGGAAAAAATGTTGAGATGACCTTTAGATGGTTTTTGTAGTTGTGGAAAAGTGAACAGAGAAAGAAGGAAGAGAAAGGAAGGAAGGAAGAAAAGCTGGAAGAATGATGAGGGAAGGAAGGAAGGTGTGCAGTTCACTGATGGAGATTATGTTTTACACTTAGTAAAGTGCATTCTGAGTAAACCTTCAGATCTCCATGTGGAATAGGTGGCTGCTTAGAACAGGTGAGAGCAGATGAAAGGTCTCCTTTTACGTACATCTGATACCAGGATCATCTTCTAGCCATGAGTCCTTCTGTTTCCATCACCTTCCAGGTGATGGAAACCACATGATGACATCAGGGCTGCAGGGTGTGGACAAACGCTGAGTCTCTGACAGATTTAAACTGACATGAAGAGCTGTGAAACCTCAGCTCAGGCGGGATGAAGATGTGACTGGTTCCTGGTTCTGACCTGTGAAGCTTCAGCCTCTGGCGGCCTGTCAGATCGGGCTCTCGGGATGAGGTTTGACTACCAACACTTCAGGCAGATAAAGATGAAGCTCAGACAGAGAGAGAGAGAGAGGACGAGGAAGTGAGAAAATGATGAGCTTGTGTTCCTCAAGACACACGCACACATACAGGAAGCGTGTGAGCTCTGGTGGGACTGATACGGGAAGTGTGTGTTTCAAGTCAGCTCATTACTAACACACTCACTGGAGTGACATCACTGAAAGTCTGACTGGTTATTAACATGTGACTCAGTCACCGCATATTTGTGCTGAACATGAGGCGCGGATGTGCCCCCTGCTGGTGTGTTTGCAGCACTGCAGTGACTTCTCTGTGTTTCAGGACCACTGTCACTATCGGGGCTTCATTCAGGACATGGAGGGCTCATCTGTCGCCATGAGCATCTGCAACGGCCTCAGGTAACACACACACACACACACAGACACACACACACACGTGCACACCGAGTTTGGAGTTTTAAGGTGAGTCTTTTTCTTTCAACTCTCACCCATTCAGTGCAAAGGTATTTATTTTAATATATTATTTAATTCATTAATTTCCTGGTTTATTTCCCCAAATGTATTTATTTCTGCTTCAGTCAAATAAACAAATTTGGGAAAATGTTAAATAAATAAATAATCATTTAAAAAAATGGAAATGTAATGCAGAAGCAAATGAAAACAGAAATATGAATTGTGTCATTTTATAAATTAATTTATTTGTCTGTCTGCATCCGCCAGTCCGTGAGCTGACTCTGTAGCTAACACTGTTACACGTCTGCTAAAGGTGGAGACGCCTGTCACAGGTTGAGTCCTTCTGCACAGCTGGCCGGTGTAATTTAGTCAAAGACTAAAAAGTTCCTTCATGATTTTTGTTTTAGTATCTGGGTCATGATTTTCATAGTGACTGCTGCTGAAGGATTTTTAAAAATTCATTTTATTTTTATTTTTTTTTTTGAAAATGTTTAAACCTGAGAGCCACTGAGTTCAGGTGAGGGGAAGGGAACGCAGACATCTACAGCTGATGTCCCCCAAACACTGAAACATCTGCGTGGATAAACGGCTCTGCAGCCGCAGGGAACGCGCCTGTGCTTGATTTGGGTGGAATGGAAAAAAAAAAAGGGGGGGGGGGGGGGGGTAGGCAGGCTATAAAAAAGTGGCAACATCACCATGGTGCCATCTGAGGCTTGTAGCTGTGCGTGAGGTTCTGAGAGCGCTGAGCATGGCGTCCCACTCTGATCAACAAAACAAAGCTGATGTATTAATTTTACTGTCTCTGTTTTCAGAGGAGTGATGCATCTCAGTGCTGACAGTTATGGGATCGAGCCAGTAGACTCCGCCCCCGACCAGCACCTGTTGTACCGCCTGCAGGATGTGACGTCACAGCCCAGAGGGTGCGAAACACCGCATGATGAGCACAGCCACAACTCTACAGAGCACGCTCGGTCCAGTTCAGAGGAAATCCCCCACGGACAGCACAGACGGGTGTGTTTTCTCTCTCTGTCACACGCAGCGGTGTTTCAGCCTTTCAGAGGACGTCACCCTGACTTCCTGCCACCTGAGCTTTAAGATGTTTTAGGGTCTGAGATGCTGAGCAGCAGAATCACTGCCTGACTTCTCCACCAAAGTTTCCCTCTCTGTTCGTTAGGGTCGTCAGGCGTTCTCATCACACCAAACATTGGGTGCAGTCTCATGCTGAGGACATCATTCCTTTACAGGCTTTTATTCTGTTGACATTCATACCTCCAACGGCGGTGGTCGAGCATCAGCATCATGGTGGAGGACGTGTTGATAGGCGCAGTGTGTTTGTTGGAAAAAGAGCCAGAAAACATTTTAAAGCCGGTAGGCGACTTAACGTGTCCCACCATTCGCCGCTGTACCGCCAATCAGCGAAGGCCTAAGCAGCACAGGCCGAGCGGTTATTTGGGGATTGTTTGCAGATAGTTTTCGTCATTTGATTTCTTGAAGCTGTGTTTGCAGTGAGGTGCACTGAACGCGTGATCAGTAACACAGTTTTCTGGCCTCTGGATTCATGTGAGGATGTGAGACCGAGTTCTCTTGGAAAGGGGTCGCGGTCCATGAGGCTTGTAGGCTTCAGGTCTGCAGGATCCCCTTGAGCTTCACTGCCACCAAAGCAGGAGGAGTAGGACCTCATTAAAATGTCTCAAACCAAGACAAACTGTGAGTTCCACATGATGAACAGAGACGGGCCGTTATCCATTTTATGTTAAAACATAAAATGGATAACGGCTTTATAAAATTAAATTTACGCGTCCCGCCATCGTGCTCATTTCAGCTCGTCTCCTTGTTTCTCCTCAGGAGTTTTTTTCTTTGTTGCTCATCTCCTCCCTTCTGTCCTCCACTCTGAGGGGTGGATGATTGATGGTGTGTCCTGCACCTTGTTAAAGGAGGCTGGAAAATGGCTTTGTCTCTCCCAGATGGCGCATCCTCAGATCCCTGCTCCATTATCGGGGCAGACGCCCCACTCATCTGATTTTCCAGGCCTTTAATTTTGGATATTATTTACAGTGTAGTTTAGGCTGCTTAGGCTGGAAGGTTGTGACCCAGACTCCTTCCACTTTTGTTTTGTTTGGCCTTCAGACCTTTAGTTTATTTCTTCTTTGAAGAAGGTCATTTGGTGGCAGACTGAATCGTAGGAGTGAGATCCTGCCGCTGTGGGACGTCCTCTGCGCACACTCAGCTTTCAGCCTTTCTTTCAGCCTGGGACCCGGATTTGTTTGTCCGGAGCTCGGAGATAAAGTGAGCCAGAAACCCTGCAGAGATCTGGGAGTAACTCGTGTTTCTGTTTCAGATGAAGAGAGCCGTCCTCCATAAAACCCACTACGTGGAGCTGCTGCTGGTGGTCGACAACGTCAGGGTGAGAGCACAAGATGACGTGAAGGTGGAGTTTTCTGTCGCAGACGGCCTGTAATCACATATTTTTCTTTCTTCAGTATATTTTTATGAACAGGAATGCAACCGCAGTGAGGGAGGAGATGGTTCTTCTGGCCAACCTCGTGGACAGTGTAAGTTCCTCATGTTTCCTCCTTTCTAGATGGACTCATTTAACTTGGGTAGTCTCAGGAGAATTGTGTTTGGATATTTTTCACAGTGTCTCAGCAACAGGAAGTGGTTTCAGGTGTTTCCACCTTTGCCAGATTTGTTCATTAGAGGTTTAATATACTCAGGAATAAGAAAGTTTAGTTTATCACATGTTCAGAAGTTTTTTCAGAATAACAACTTGCATTTTTGCACGTGCACTGATGGGACTCACAAGCTCATTCAGATCCAAGAAAAACAGACCCTGAATTCACCCGACGGCTACCTGCTGTGTTCTCACACGGCTGCAGTCAGAAGCCACACAGGTTAAAGACCGTTTAAGGTCACATGATGCGCTGTCAGCTGATCTTCTTTCACCTGACCTCCACTGGTTTGATGTGATTCCACCTTTTATTTTGCCAGATTAATTTATTTGAAAAGAAAAAGTTAGTTTTTAAAAACAGTTGGCTATAAAAATAAAACAGTAATAAATAAATAAATAAATAGATACCCCTAAAAATGAATAAATGTATAAATAAAATATGAAAATTGAAGTGGAGAGTAGCTAAGTTTGTGAATTTGTACATGAGTAAATAACCTCTGAATTTAGTCTGTGCATTGAAAAATTGTGAATTTATTTAACAAATTTATTTTCTGTGCGCTTAATGACATTACGGTATATTTGATTGACTTTATTTCAGATATTCTGTATATTTTGGATTTTGTCACTAGTGTGTGTGTGTGTGTGTGTGTGTGTGTGTGTGTGCTTGCAGATCTACATGCAGCTGAACATTAGGGTGGTTCTGGTCGGTCTGGAGATCTGGACTCAGCAGAACCTGATTAACGTTGATGGAGCGGCCGGAGAAGTGCTGAGTCTCTTCACACAGTGGAGGGAGAAAGAGCTGGTTCCCCGCCGCCGCCATGATTCAGCACAGCTTATCCTGTCAGTACACACACACACACACACACACACACACGTACGTAGCTGTCGAAGCTCCTTGTGGTTTCAAACTCACAACGTTAACTGTGAAAACCAAGTTATTCTGACTTTTTTACCACGTGTGATTGAACAGTCCATCAGGTGATGTAAGGGTCAGAGTTGGTGATGATGATGATGATGATGTCATCTGTGTAGGAAGAAGAATTTTGGACAAACAGCTGGGATGGCCTTTGTCTCCACCGTCTGTTCCAGGAGTCACGGAGGTGGGATCAACGCGGTACGCTGCTCGTCTTTGCACGCTGTGGTTTATTTCACACACACAGGTCTCCTATGGAGGACTGAAAGTGCCAACATTTGAAAACAAAATAAATGAATTTAATAAAAATATATAATAATAAAAAAATAAATGAAATAGTTTATAAAGTATGATATAATTTATTTTGTGTTTCAGTTTGCTACAGACATTTACCTTTGTATGAACTTTCTCAGTTAATTCTCCTTTTATATTCATACATTTGAATGAATCTGTACATCTGTAATATTTTTCTTCTGAGTTTTCCTCCATTTATTTCTCTTATTTGTTTCTTCTTTTTATTTTCTTTATGCGTTTTTGCTTTATTTAAGTGACACATTGGGGTCAAAAATAAGGCAAAATAAATCATAAATCGATTTAGAAATAAACTGTAGATTGGCGACACCCGGTCACATGACTGAACTCTGCTCTGTCTCCTTCAGTTTGTGAACAACCATGTTGTCTCGTTCGCCTCCATCGTGGCTCACGAACTCGGCCACAACCTCGGCATGAACCACGATGATGGACGCCACTGCACATGCCCCACCGATGCCTGCATCATGAACTCCGGAGCCACGTAAGACGCACTCGGCAAACTACTCTGCACGCGCTCACAGGTGTGTTACATTCCTGTCTCATGTGTCTCCTCCTGCTCTGTGCAGAGGGTCGAAGAGCTTCAGCAGCTGCAGCGCTGATGACTTTGAGAAGATGATCCTGCTGACGGGGGGGACGTGTCTGCTGAACGTCCCGCGGCCTGACGAGGCCTACAGCGCCCCCTACTGTGGAAACAGGCTGGTGGACTTTGGGGAGGAGTGCGACTGTGGATCAGCGAAGGTCCGTGGCTTATAAAACATAGATACTACATTTCCACCACCGAGGTGCCGGTGCTCGTGCCGGTGCTGGTGTCGGTTTCAATAAACCGCCGAACCGCTTAAGAACGGGCCCGCATTTCCACCGCGCTCTGTGAACTGATCCTTTAAGTGTGAGTGTGGGCGGGTCCTTGTCTGGACACGGAAGCCAAAGGGCACAAACGTGGGAGAACACGCCGTTGTGCTGTGAACACATTTTACAGTCCAAACCAAACTACTGCAGCATCTGTGTGCAGCACAGAGGTAAACACAGACCTCGATTACGAGCAAGACGACAAGTACGCACTTTGTGTCCTTTTATCTGTGATATGAACTGATACAAAGCAGCAAGTCCTTAGAGCCCAACCTAATTCACAGCCATGAAAATCGCTTCACTTTTTTCATGTAGTACACACCACGCAGTGAAATAGTGGTAGAAAACTTTACTTTGAGATGGCAGAGTCACGCCCTTCTGCCGCTTTCGTCACAGGTTCTTGGTTCCAGACCAGCTAGCTTGTAGTGCAGGAGTTGAACATGTTTTTCGGCTGTGCACCGAATGCGTTCACTGTGGAAAAACATCAACACCCGGTCGGTGGAAAAAGGGCCATAGTTATATCTATAGATTGAGGGGAAAAACTGAGTGTGTGAGCTCTGGTGGGACTGATACAGGAAGTGTGTGTTTCAAGGCACACAGTTTATTGAGGGAAAAAAATGCCTTTTTACCTTTTGATAGTTATTTTTACCCCTTCATGCTCAAGAGGCCTTACCTTTTCCCAGCTTTAATGACTTACCTGCTTAATAAGGGTTCGATATCTGTGTTATTAACATAAAGAACATGTTTTTCACTGATCTCCACCCAGAACAGGAGAAACCTCAGCCAATGCTTCAAAGTGGCAACCGTGCTGGATGTGATGCTGGCGGATTAAGAAATAATTCATTTATTCAGAAAGTTGGGGAAGGATTTGATTATTTTAGTTGTTTGATACCTGCCACAGTTTGATGCTTTTGTGAGGTCCCGTTTGTCTTCTGAGATGGTTGGTTAGAAAGTCATTTACAGTAGGTTTCACAAGTATGATAAATGTTCTGGATTATTGAGGCCTTTGAGACCTTTCCATTTTTAATCACCTGACCCAAATGTTTCATATTACGCTGTTTTTTCCAGCAAGCACAAAATTGCTCCATAGAGGTGAAAATATTCCAGTAAAGGCCAAATGTTTCTGGAGCATTTTCATGTCTTTGTCATCATTTTCAAAGGTTTGAAATGATTTTAGAGAACAAGTGTTTCCTTTCGAACTGCTACACTCGCTGCACAACAAAACTCAGTCTCTGTGTGTGTGTTTGTGTATTCAGGAGTGTGAGGAGGACCCCTGCTGTGAGTATCAGACCTGTAAGCTGAAGTCTGGAGCTCAGTGTGCGTACGGAGAATGCTGCTCCAACTGCCAGGTAAACACAGCGAGTCTCGTGGCCTTTGACCCTGAACAGTGTGTGAGCCAGGTTCTGTAATTGTGTGTGTGTGTGTGTGTGTGTGTGTGTGTGTGTGTGTGTGTGTGTGTGTGTGTGTGTGTGTGTGTGTGTGTGTGTTCAGTTCCTGCCGGGAGGAACGGTGTGCCGCTCCACCACAGACGAGTGTGACCTGCCTGAGTACTGTAACGGCTCCTCGTCCTTCTGTCAGAGTGATGTCTTCATCCAGGTGAGACCTACATGTTTTTACCTGAGCAGGTGAGCTGCTGTATGAGCTTTCCTTCATCACAGCTTTGTGTGTGTGTGTGTGTGTGTGTGTGTGTGTGTGTGTGTGTGTGTGTGTGTGTGTGTGTGTGTGTGTGTGTGTGTGTGTGTGTGTGTGTGTGTGTTTCTGTATATGTGTGCGTTTCAGAACGGGCAGGCGTGCAGGAACCAGGAAGCCTACTGTTACAACGGAAAGTGTCAGCACTATGACAGCCAGTGTCGGGCCATCTTTGGAGCCAGTATGTACCTCTGCCTGCCTTCATCTTCACTCCTCTTCCTCATTTCTCATCACCTGACCCTCTCCTCTCCCTCCCTCTCTCCTCCTCCTCCTCAGAGGCGAAGGCAGCTCCTGAGCTCTGCTTCAAAGACGTCAACAGCAAAGGTGATCGCTTTGGCAACTGTGGCTACCTCAACAATGGCTACAAGAAGTGCGAGAGCAGGTAACACACATGCGCGCACACGCATGGATATAAAAGGAGGCATCGGTTCACTCTTCTTCTGCTGCCTGTTTGAGAGGTGATAGAGCTCTATCAAGAATCTAATAAATACAGGGGGGGAGATTTTGTATTTGTTTTTAGTCATTAATCCTTTAACTTCGGGCGATGGCCGTTGAAGTGCCAGTAAAAGGAGCATTTTTAGATGCAGCTCCCAAGTTCCTGTTTAACCAAAGCATTGCTTGGGAATGACCTTACTTCCTGTTTGGCGGCCTTGGATTTTGATTGGTTGTAACGGCTGGCTGATAACATTTGTGAGGCTCGGTCTGAAAATCATCTGTGTCGAATTTGGTGACACCAGGGAGGAAATTTTTGGTTGTGGGTTTATTGAGCATACGCTTTGAAGGTTATTCAAATTAAGCACACTTTGACCTCTTGGTGCCGCTGTACTGCATGTGGTCCAAACTTCTATGGCTGCCTCTCTTGCCCATGCTCCACCACTCCACCAGCTGTAAGAAAACATTCCTAAGAAGAATGAACTCCTTCTCCCAGGGTGCATTTCAGTGACAAGCAGGCAGTCACATGTGCTGCATTCAGATGTTCTGGAGAAGCTGGTGAACCCTTCAGTCCGTATTTTAGTCCAAACCGCGATCTTTTCCTGAATTCACCAATTCTTTCTAGTTCACAGGATGAACTTTGACCGCAGGTCATCGCTACACTTGGATGAGTATAATCCATGTTCCTGATCCAGTTTGTCTCCATAGAAACGCCATGTGTGGGAAGCTGCAGTGCTCCAACGTTCAGGCAAAGACGGTTTTCGGCATTGAGCCGTCAATCATCACCACGCCGATCGCCGGAGGAAAATGCTACGGAGTGGACTTCATGCTGGGGTCAGACGTCCCCGACCCGGGCATGGTGAACGAAGGGACTAAGTGTGGAGAGAATAAGGTGAGGAGGAGGGAAGGGAAGGAGGAAAGGGGAGGGGAGGAAGAGGTGGTGTTAAAGCTTGTTTCTTCTTCTGTGGTGTTCAGGTGTGCATGAACTTTGAGTGCCGCACTGCCGACGTCCTGAAATATGACTGTGACGTGCAAACAAAATGTCATGGACACGGGGTGAGTCACCTGCCTGTCCTCCTGCCTACCTGTCTGTCAGGGTTGTCACGTGACTCACATGTGACTCGTCTGTGTGTCCAGGTGTGTAACAGCAACAAGAACTGCCACTGCGAATATGGCTGGGCGCCACCCTTTTGTGAGTTAAAGGGTTACGGAGGCAGCCTGGACAGTGGACCCACGTGGAACGGTACGTCACCTGGAGACCTCAGACTCACCTGAGGGCCACCCGGCAGCTGTACCATGTTAACGCGCCTCCTCTGTTTGTCACTCTGCAGATAAGGACACTTCGCTCAGGGACGGCCTGCTCGTCTTCTTCTTCTTCGTCCTCCCACTGCTCGCTCTGGGCATCTTCGTTTTCCTGCACAGGAACGAGCTGCTGCAGCGACTTGGGTTGAATCGCAGGAAGAGGTCTCAGGGATACGAGTGAGCGCACACATACATGCCTCCACATGTCACCACGACCACGGGAACATCATACATGTCTCCTGCTTTCAGGGACAAGCCGAACATTATATTATAAAATGTTGTCTGCACCTGTGGGGCGGGGCCAGTCACTCTCCCCTCACTGAGCTTCTCTCACGTTCATTTCTCCATCAGGACTGACGGCACAGCTTCAGCCAATCCCAGCAGAAGACCACCTCCCAGAGCTCAGCCTCCGTCTGTTGCCCGGGGTAACACCAACAACATCGTCAGAGATGGGGTGAGTTGTTTGGTAGGATTCGTGGGAGGCTCGAGAGCTGCATCCAAGCCAACGTAAACTGGAGATTAAGTTTGATTTATGAAGGAACGTTTCCCTCACTGATCGTGTAGATTTATAAACACCTGCTGCACCTGTCCGTCCAGGTTTGTGACTTTATAATTGTAGCCTTGTCGGTTATTACAGTTTTTAAGTTCTGCAGCATCACCTCAACTCAGCATCAATTCAGCTCAGCACACCTCAGCTCTCAGCTTAATTTGTCTCTGGCCCTTAGAGTGCTGCACAGGTCCAGTTTGGCCTAGCAGCTACAGCTGCCTGTGTCACCACGCCCCTAATAATGCAAACTTTAAGCCTCGATCCAATTTTAACAGGTGATTTATAGAAACATCTGTACAGCTGTTATGAAGGGGTAAATGAGTTACAGAGGCTGAAGCAGGTTCTATACAGTGGCTTGCAAAAGTATTCATACCCCTTGAACTTTTCCATATTTTGTCACGTTACAACCACAAACATAAATATATTTCACTGGAATTTGTTTAGGGTCGTTGTCCTGCTGGAAGGTCTGCTGAAAAGTTTTAACATGGGAGTCCATGGGGACTGACTCCCTGTGGCACCTCTGCTGGATGGCAGAGGAACTGCAGCTTTCAGCATTAGCTGCTTTTCCAAAACATTAAAATTAGCCTGCAGTCTAGTCCGGCAGTTAGTGATGAGCACACCTCTGTGCAAGAAGGCCAAAGACAGTTATTATTGTGCCTTTAGATTAACTCACAGATGGGCTCACCCATAGCTTTAGACTAATCAGCTGATCAATGGATTTATCAATCAGTTAATCAGTGAGAGACTGCACTCCTACGGAGCAGTTAATCTGCTTTAATCAGCGCACATTTAACCAACTGATCTGCAAATGAAGCAGCTGCTGGATAATTTATTGATGAGCTGATTAAGCCGCATGATTGATCACTTTAGTGTGTGTGTGTGTGTGTGTGTGTGTGTGTGTGTGTGTGTGATGTTTGAATGAGTCCTAACACACTCTGCTCTCTCTCCATGTGAAGCACCACGCTCAGCTGCTGCCACCACAGGAGGTAAAATACTCCTCACACCTCATACTACTACTATTACTACTGCTGCTGCTGCTGCTGCTGATGTAGTACTGCTGTTACTGCTTCTTTAGTGCTGCTCTGTGCTTTTCTAGCTTTGTGATCATAACACGAAGCTAGAAAAGCACTTTTAACTCACCTGGTCAAATTAGAGTAAAAATCAAAATACAGGCAAAGCAGGTTCTCAGGGTGTGGACGTGGACGTGACAGCAGATTTAACCAGGTGTACTTCCTCTGTGCGTTTTCAGGTGGTGGAAACCAGCAGGACAGCTTCTTCCCACGCTCTGAGGCCTCCTCCTCCTCCGCTGTAAGAAATCAGTGTGTACACCTGAACACCAAAAATAGCATGACCTCACCCGCTGGTCGCTGACGCCATCTTTGTTGGAGAAAAAACCCCAGATGTGATGAGGAGGGGTCCGACCAAAACCATTCACTTATTGGCTAATGGTTTGTGACTGGTAACTGGTTAGCCAATGAGTGAGTGGAAAATACCACATGTAATAGCTCATTTTGAAATAAGACCCTAAACGAGTGGCTGAGCCCAGAACCTCAGCAAGAAGCTGAGGTCAGAGGTCAGAAAGCTGTTTTTCTGTAGACTGCTGCTGATGTGATTTCATGTGATATCATAAGCACATTGCTTAAGAGTTATCCACCATATTGGATGTGATACAGCCACCAATTCACTTCAATTCCATTTTATTTATATATCACCAAATCACAACAAACAGTCACCACAAGGTGCTTCATACTGTAAGGTAAAGACCCTTACCCCTTTTGAAACATGTTTGCTGCATCACTGAGGCCCAGCTTTTACTTTGAAGGTGAACCTTCTCCATTTCCTGTTTGCATCACATTTTTCAGAGTTTCGCTGTGGTTCGGAGAGCAGCTGCACAATATTCATAGACAAACCCGTCACTTCCAAAACTAAAACTGCCACCATAGCCAACGGGGTGGGGAATACAGGTCTTTCCCTAGCAACAGGTGGATGTTGGGTGGCCGTCATTGTCGCACATCCAAAAATTGCAATTACGTTGCAAGGTTAGTGGTCACATGTCTGGAACAGCTGTCACCATCTAGTGGCCTTCAGACAGACTGCAGGTTTAAGGTGCTTCCTGTGGAAGCTACCACCCATGCTTTGCAGCCAGCTCAGAGGTTTCAGAGCTCCGGGAGGCCGGATTTTCCCATTGCTGCAGTGCTGCGCTTTCTGGCTCCTTTACTTTTAATCTAACTGGACCCAGTAGCTAACTATGAGCTAGCAGGCCCAAGCTTACTGAGAAATTTTGTGTAATAGTTAAGTTTACCCAGCACCTGACTCAAAATGACTCGTGCTCTAACATTACTATAACTGGACTCAGAAGCACAGGCACTAGCATTAACACTAAGTCAGATTGGGCTGATGTTAAGAAACCAACTTTAAAAAACTGGAATTAAAAGCTAGCTTTAAGATTGGCTAACATCTTGGGGCAGCTCCATTAGACTCCATGATAACCCCCCCACAATGCCTCGTATTGAACAGAAAGGGAACACGATAGTTTAGAGGCTGGCCACGATGTTTACTCTTCTGTCTTCTCCCTTCCTTCACAGAAAACCGAAACCTTCTGCTGCGTCACAGCCTCTGGTGCCTCAAAGACCTGCGCCCACGCCACCTGTTTAACCAATTGGGGGCCTTCTAACTACACCTGGATGATGCTCCTCCCTCTCCTCCTCTTCAAACCCTTCCCAGCAACCTCAGAACTAGTTCCATAGCAACAGCCAGAAGTGATTCTGCAGTCACAGCGGCTGCCAGCCATCCGGACTACCACGTGGACCGTCCTCGCAGTGAAGTGGACCCAGTTGTACTGGACTGGGAACTCTGCAGAACGTATGGGAACCCAGGAGGACCGAACTGCAGTCACTGCTGTTCTTTGCAGTATTTCTTTCTTTTCTTTGTCAGGTCACACATCATCTGCTCTGTAACCACATCAGCCAGTCAGAGTTCCCATAAAAGCCCGCTGTCTTCTGATTGGTTGAGGAGACCTGTTAAAAATACTTTTCAGTTTTTTGACCTTTAAAATGTAGTATTTACTCTGATTGGTCGGTTTCTAGTCTCGGGGGTGGAGCCTGCACCTGTCTTTTTGTCTCTAAGTGAAAGCACTAATAGCACCACCCCTCTGCTCAGCACTGTTTTTGGAATGTAACACACCCTTCTGTGGCTTCGTGCGGGTGCGTTTGGTTTGCACTACGTGGCTCGCCCTGCGTTCAGCTCCCTCTTGCTACAGAACTGTAAAATCTCGATATGCAACAGCGTCTGAGCGTGTAGCTCCTCGGGTTTTAGTTCCTCTCCTCAGGCATGTGCAGTAGGTCGGCGTCTCTGGGGGGAACGTGCGCTCGCTAAAGGAAGTCGCTTCAATAATTCTCATATCTGGGATGTTCGGTATGTCTTCGGGAGCTTCTGTCCAGAGAGAATAAGTCTGAGCTTCCAAAATATTCTGGGAAATGTAGGCAGTCACACTTAGTGCAGGCCCATCCAAAGCAGATGAATCCAACATGGAGGATATTCCTGATCCTTATTTAGAACTTAAATGATCAGAAATCAGAGAAAAAAATACTTCAAAACTAGACTGAAAATCTGTCTTATTGCTTCCTTCAGTGTCAGGAACACCGTGACAATCACTACGTCTGCAGGATCGTTTCAAACTGGAGCTGCTGGGAGATACGTCAGCTGCTTTTAAATTAAAATACGAACACATTTGGGCTCAAACAGAACAGCAGTACCTACCTGTTGCTGCTGAAGCGCCTTCCAAGATATTTAATTTCTTTTTGCCTTTTTTTTTTTAGAATAATAACGTACTCATTCCTCATAGTTATTATAGGTATGGTTAAAGTGGCCCCACTCCCTCTAAAAGCTCAGACTGAATGGGGCTTTTTCTGTTGATTTTTCAACTGAAAGCTTTTTCCAGATCCAGATTTTTCTTCCCAGAGGGGGAAAAATCCATGAGTATTTTAAATATGAAATGTGCCCGGCAGAGGCTGAACTTTAGCATAAATATAAATCCAAGAGTTAAATTTGTGTTTAACCTGCCAAACATCCCAGACTGAAGGTGTGCGACAGTGTTTTTGGTGTCTGAAGGTGGAAGAAAATCCTTTAAACTCTGCGCACTTATGTCCCGAGAGCGTCTATGCTTCCTGTCCTGAACGAGCAGCGATCGCGCTGAACTTCTCACACGTTCAGTACGCTTCAAACCAGGGATTTTTACACCGCCGACCGAACCAAATGTTTCTGTTTTGCAGCTGATGAACCTGGATGCACTGTGCTGTGTACACCACTTTGGTATTTTACCTGCTTTAGTGTCTTTTTTTATTATTTTGTTGTTTTTGCACAGAAACCGAGGTCTCCACTGAGGATTACGGATAGTCACTTATAGGGCTAATTTAGTGCCATTCGACTGTTTTCATGCCATAGTCAGCACTGAATTCCTGAGTGAGGAGTCTCACAGGTTATTTAAAGAACCAAGTGCAGCTGAAGCTTCAGGTTACACTCAGCTGCTGACACTTCTGTGGAAGGGAAACCTATTCTTGTCATTTCCACCTCTGTAGTTTTACTCATTTATCCTCATTTATCTGATGTAGTCCCCCGGCCAGCTGTCAGAAAGATTCACATCAGAGCTTAAAGTTAGCTGATGGAACTCCTTTTACCGTCATTTATTTGAAACTTTGGCCACGTTAAATATGAACATTATAATATTGTAAAGTCGTGAAAGGCAAGCCTGGCCAGTCAGCCGCCTTAAGCCAACTTTAAGACTTTTAAGCTGTCCAACAGCAAAGCTGGTGGTTCAGTTCTGACGTTCAAATGGAGAAAAAAAAAAGCTTTTTAAAGTTTTATTCTGGGGCAAAGTCAGCAAAGATGGGCTTCTATGTCAAAGGACCTGCGATGAACAAAAAGGTCCCTTTAGAGGCCAAACCAGCCTGGAGATGATCATAAAAATCTCCTCATTGGGGTTGCATTCATGTTGAACCTGTGTGGTCAGAATCATTTTCTGTTATTATGAATGATTTTATATCTTTTTGCTTTTCACCTGTAATCTGCGGCAGTACTGAACATTTCACCTGAGCTTCATGTCATTATTAAACATTGCTTTGTGGTATGGAAGCCACCATGCTGACTGACAATGATTCTCATGATTCGATGATTCTGATCTCTGACCTGTTGGAGCTGATGGACAGAGGCGTGACGTCAGCCTCCCGTTTCCTCTTGGACACCTTCAGGTGATCGCGGCAGGTGGAACTCGAGCTCGAGCTGCTTGTGTGAAAACGAAACCTGGAAGAATAAACGTCCTTCAGCTGAACCCGATAATTTAATGAACTTTATTCATACAGATTGTGATTGTGATTGTGTTGGTTTGGAGACTTAATAAAGGTGCACAGAAACGTTCACAGTGTTCAGGCTCCTGTTTGTGTTGAGGAAACGTGCATTCAGAATCAGAATCAGAAGGTTTTTATTGCCATATGGGTGAACAGGTTCACAGCATTGGGAAATTGCTGCGGTACTTCGTGCTTACATAAAAAACAAATAAGTATAAAAACTATAAGACAATATACAAGTATACAAATTACAAATATACAGAGATATTAGAACTATAACTATAACACAATATTACAAAAATTACAAAATATACAGTGCAGAGAATAATTAAAAGATAAAAGAATATAAACCATAGTCCAGTAATATATACATCAGTGCAGACATACAGGTGCCTAAACATAGGGTCATCAGCGTTTGTGGAGGGTGGTGGTAACAGTCTTAGGGTTATTGTTCATGAGTCCAACAGCAGAGGGGAAGAAACTGTTCTTATGGCGGGAGGTTCTGGTCCGAATGGACCGTAGCCTCCTGCCTGAGGGGAGAGGGTCAAAAAGTCTGTGCCCAGGGTGAGAGTGGTCGGCTGTGATCCGACCTGCACGCCCCAGTGTCCTGGAGGTGTACAGGTCCTGGAGAGATGGGAGGTTACAGCCAATCACCTTCTCAGCAGAGTGCACAATGCTCTGTAGTCTTTGTTTGTCCCTAGTGGTGGCTCCAGCGTACCACACAGTGATGGAGGAGGTAAGGATGGACTCGATGATGGCAGTATAGAACTGCACCATGGTCCTTGCTGGCAAGTTGAATTTCTTCAACTCACAATTCACAATTCAAAGCCTAATTTTTACACTTTTGATAAATCTAAACATATAAAAAAATTTTTTATATGTTTTAATTTTATTATTATGTATATATTTTTTAGTTAAAAAATTAAGATTAAAAAAAAAAAGTTTAATATTTACATGTTTTAAGGCCCAGATGAATTTGTCATGAACCCTGAACTTTGTTTATTTATAAAAACAGTGTTATTACTATCATTTCAGTTTCCGAGTGCTATGGATATTTAAAGTATAATTTACCGCTGAGAGACTTTTTAAATCAAACATCTGAAAAAGTTAAAAGTTTTTTTTCGGTTTGTGTAAACTTTACTGCGCGGCTACGCCCCTTTCGCTGTACGCGATGACGTCAGCGCGGGCCCGCTCCCGTGCTCAGCGCCTAGAGCTGTCATCATTTTACCGGGAGAAGCGAAGGACATCCGGAGACCGGCCGAGAGGAACCCGTCGCACCGCTTCTGGAGGTCAGTACCGATGCTCTAGGGATGGAGGGGTACGGGGGTGTGAGCGAGGTCGCGTTGTGCTCTGCGGACCCGCTCTGGGTTGAAGTCTCGGGGATTCGGGGAAAATAAGACCCGTCCGGAGGAATGTGAGGCATCGCTGTTAGCCTGCTAGCCGCGTGCTAGCGGCTGCAGCCATTTAAAGGATGCGTTAGAGTGCGGCCGCCCATTAAACGCCTCCAGAAGCCGAAGGAAAGCTTCTACTGAAGGTAAACAAGCACGGAAACCTGATCAGCACCGCCGCCCGAGTGCGCTAACAGCAGTTAATGGAAGGTAGAGGCGTTTCGGTGAAGCTAATGAGCTAATTACATAATGTAAGGCGTTAGCATTGATGCTAAGCGTTTGCGCATAGTGAGAGCCGCTCCAGGTGGCTCGGACTCCACCATACTTCATTAAACATTCAAAAAAACGCAATTTTACGATGTTTGGGGAACACGGAGGCATTTTCGGGAACTCATGACTCGTGAAAGGACACAGTGATTGACTGTGCGCCTGGCCAATAGCGATGTTTGGCTTTCGCATAGGCGGCCAATCAGAAAGCGCGGTAGGCAGGTTGTGGGCGGGTCCAGGCAGGGTCGAGGGGAAGGAGAGCTGGCTGGGAGTGGAGCCCGAACAAGGTCAAAACAAAGCGGATAGACCCGCTGGGAGGCCGCGAGGGGGCCAGCAGGGGACCCCGCGACCCCGTAGGACCCACGACACGGTTCCGGTTATCGCACTGGAAAGGGTTTTGAGAACTTTCACAACCTGTTCTTTGTTCAGAGAAGCAGGCTTTTCAGACTTACCCCAGTTTTCTGTCAGATCCGGCGTGACACGCCTGTTATGCACAGATCCCTGTGCGGGATAGACGCAGGTTTCATGAGTTACACGTCAATGTTTGCATGCCAGCACGATTAAAGGAATTGATAGGATTGGAGGACAGTTTGGTGCCACTTCTTGGTTCCCACAACACAGAAGACCCTTCTCGTATCTCACGTAACTAAACACAAGAGATCTGGGACTTGTTCTGAAGAAAAAACCCCAACATTGTAATCAGAATACTTTCGATTAGTTTAGTTTCATTTTGTCAGGCATAAAATCTATTTTTGTTTATCAGAAGGTCAAAGACTAGAGGTGCGGACTCTTTGCTCAGCTATACTGTGTTTACATTCGTAATTCCCCCATTTTGAACAGGACAGGCCCTGCTGATCACGCAGGCCTTCTTTTAGGGCTATTTTGTGGTGGAGCACCTATACTTTGCTCCTGGGTAGTTTTTGTTTGAGATAAGAGCTCTACAACCACCAATCACAGGCTGCCGGCCAATCAGATCACCGGAAAACAGCGTCACCATTCCTGGAAGATCGTCCAGACCTCTGTGCAGCAGGCCGAGGGTCTGAAGGTTTATCTGAAGAAACTTTGTTCCCGAGTTTGCACTGACCTTATGTCAGATAGCTATATCCGAGTTCAGTTTTTACATTTATTCTTTCCTCTCAGCACATTTAATGGAACAGCGATTATAATCCATCAGATCCTGCCAGATTTAATCACACATGTGACATAACTACAAGTCTAAGGAGTCTCACTGCTCAAGATGAGTCTGTAAATAAAAAACCTTCATGTATTTAACTCCATTGTGTCATTCTTTCAAAGGATATAGTAATAATTTCAGTTACACTTGTGGTCAGAAGTTTCCTTCTCTTCACAATGAACTTGAATGTCGTGGTAATTTGAGCCTTTTAATGATTTCTTTAATCTGTTCTTTTTCCAGGGTGGAAGTACAGCACACGTCTTTAATGATGTTAACAAAACAAGACCTGGGTGCACAAGTTTAAATTTATTTTGGATTGTCTATAATCTACACAGGCTCAAAAATATACATACACCCCCCAACTAATATTTGGTTTAATGTTTGTTAGCAAGGTGCACCATGACCATGACTGAAGAAGAGGGGTTAACTCTATCTCTTCTTCTCTCAGTGGACTGACGTGGACGTCTGACTGCTTCCTGTCCTGGGACTGACCCGCTTTTACCTCCTCCACTCGTTCTGAGGTCGAGGACGTCGGCACCATTGGACCGACCACCACCGCCGTGTGTGTGATACTTTAAGGACTGCTCATGCATCGTTTAAGGACTTGTGCGGCGCGATTGCGTCCGCTCACCGCCTCACAGGCGGCTCAGACTTTTGGCCCGCAGCGGCCAATCACAGGCACCTCCACTGGTGGCAAAAGGACGTTTCAGCCAATCCGGTGCTACACGGCACCGGTGGCCTCTGAGCCATTCCTAAATGGGACAAGCTCCAACTACGTGGAGGAGATGTACTACGCCTGGTTGGAGAACCCCAAGAGTGTACACAAGGTAAGGAGCAGTGGAGCCCCTGCAGGCGTGGAGGGGCAGTGCAGTACAAAGGGCATCCATCAGTTTGTTGTTACTGCTGACTTCACACATACACTCACGCTAAAAAAAAAAAACACCTCCAAAAACCTCTTAGAAAGAAGTCTAACTGTAATTTTACTGGAAGATAAAAACTGTGTGTAGCCAGTCAAAAGTTAAAGGTTTTGGTGATTTTGACCCAATAATAAGTCTCTAAAAGCTTCTTTTTTTTTTTTTTTTTCCTTTGAAGGTATCCTTCTCCCTGTAACAGATAATCTGCTTTAATTTTGGTCACTATCCCAAAGGCAGGGTCAGCCCCTCAGTTCATCCTCTGACTGAAACAGGCTGCTGTAGCACCTCCTTAAGGAGGACAGGACAGTCTCAATATAATTTTCACCAAGTTATGTGCCACTACCTTCAGCACTCTAGCGCCACCAATGGGGCAAAGTTAGACTTTCCTTTGCAACGGTAACTTGTGACCCATGTGGTCAATTTTTGGAGATTAAGATACCGTTGGAATCCTTGGATCTAGCCAAGTTCAACACACCCTATGATGTCATTTTCCACCTTATTGGAATTTATGGAACTCCTTCAAGGGTTTTCACAGGTCACAAAGTTTGTCAGTCTGGAAAAAACTGTGTGAAAGTGAGTGCTGAGAACAGCCTAAAGCTCCGAAACTTTGGTCAAATGTGGCAGGAATTGAGGGATTATTGTCAGCTCTAACGAGGAAACCATGAACCCTTTTTATTTAGTTACAAACATGTCCTGGTTTGCTGTGGTGCACGCCGAGCAACGACTGTGTCCATGCTTCCGTGAATACTCGCCATCATTTTTCCAAGAAAACAAAACCACATATTTGGTTTCAGTGTCATAAAGATCCAGTGTGCTCGCGTCCCCACCCTTCATGTCAGTCGCCCCATTTGTGTTAAATATGTTGCTCATATTTCTGGTCAGCTGATTCAGCTTTCAGCTGAATCATGAAAACACTCATTCTGTGAAATGTTAGTGAGAGACGCTTCCACAGATTTAGTCTGCATTTGTGCTGAGTTTTTTTTTTTGTTTTGTTTTTTTTTTAATGAATTCTTGAATATTATAATGTTTGTACATTTCTCATCTGCACATATTAACTTTGTGGCAGGATCGGTGTAATCAGCCACCTCTCTCAGACTCCTCCAGGATGTTCTGCAGTTGGCAGTCCTGGTTCTGTTCTGTGTAGCGGTTCAGGAACCAGTTCTCCACCTGCTGCAGGTTCTGTTTAGAATGACCCTCCAGAACAACCAGGACTATCCAGGACATCCAGCTGCAGACCAACATGGTGGAGCTGGAGTCTGACCACAGGAGAAGCAGCTGAAAAATATCAAGCACATCTGGACCATGAAACAGGAAGAATGATGGTTCGCTGGTTAGCAGTGACAAAACTCTTCCAGAATAAGAGTGAGGATAGTTTTTGTTAGTAAATTCCTCGTTGACGGCTTTGATCTGTCAAATGCTAAAATGACACATCCACATAAAGCCTGTGTGGAGAACAGTGGTGTGTGTTTGTTTATAGTTGTAAGGAGTTGACTTCTTTACAGCCGTAATGAAATATACAGTACTGAGCAAAAGTTTTGAGCCACCCCTGGTTTTCTTTTTACTTTTTAAAGTGCTTTTTGGCTCTTTGTTTCTAGCAGCCTATCACAAAAACATGATTGTTCCATTTCTTGATCCTATTAAAAAGTGCTTTTAGCACTTTTTAATAAGACCTGAATCAGAGTTCTGCGTCAGTCCTACATGCATAACCAGAAATCCCCCCACTCTGCGCTGTAACATACAACTTAAACTGATGTGCGCCTCTCGAGAAATGTAACTACACATCTACAAAGATTGTTATTACTAATTGCAATGCCTACAAACTGTGCCGAGTCAAGTCGAGCCGTGCTGAGTAGGTACTAATGATAAATGCGGCATAATTCAGGTCTAACAGTTCACCATCGCTCAATTAGCAAGTGGGTGCAGCATTTAGTGTTTAACCCCCACTGAATGCACTGGGCTTTTTTCTGGCTAGAACCTTGATCTGAACCTTCAGCTGATCCATTTACTGTTCACTGAAGCCTCATCAGAAATGGTTTCAGTGGAAGAGCGGCTGTCAGGAAGCCATTCTTAAGGAAGTGGTACAGGGAGGAAAGGCTGACACAATAATGTTAGATTCAACTCATTGTCATTGTGCTGTGCGCGCACAATGAAATGATCGTTCCAGATCACTCATCCAGAGATGAGCATCTGCGGTCATGCAGCCAGAGACCGGCGCTACCGTTAGGCAATGTGGTTTAAGTGTCTTGCCCAAGGATGCAGCGCAGGGACAGGGGCTTGAACCGGCAACCCTCCGGCTGCATGGCGAATGCCTACCCACTGCACCACTGCCACTATAATAACTGTACTTAAAAGCAGCAGCAGCAGGTCTGATTGGCTGGGGTAGTGCTAAAAACTCTTTGAGCCCATGTGATCACATCCTCTTCAAAAGTAACAGCTGTTTTAAAAAGAAAAAAGTAACAGCTGTGAGCATGACGTCACTCAAAAAAGCACTCCAGGAGGTCATTTTAAAAGTCAGAAATAATGGAGCCTATCCCAGCTGCCATAGGGTGAGAGGCGGGGTACACCTGGACAGGTCAGTAGTCTGTCGCAGGGCTAACACAGAGACAACCACTGAAGGTTTAACAAACCCTTCAATAGTCTCAGCAGCATTATCTAACAAATGAGTCCAAAGCTGGCAGAAAGCAGCCGCAGTTCAGAGTTATGTAATGATTATTATGGTTCTGTATTATTCATCTTCACACAGGCTCTGGGTTCATGAAGGTGACACGGCTTTCTCTCTCTGTTGGAACACATTTTAACCGAGCACTAAAGGACATTCAGCTAATTATAACTTCCAGAAGCTTTAGCCACATGACAGACCTACTTCAGGGTCCACAGCTTGAGGCCATCCACCTTCAATCAGCTCGTCCTGCGTCAGATTCTGCAGCTTTAACGAGCGCAAATGAGCCTGAAACATGGTTTGTTGATCTCATTAACAAAGGCTGACGTGAAATAGGAAGTTCTTTTATTGAAGGCCTTAAACTAAACACAGACCTGAGAATCAGTGGTCAGAGCTTCAGTATGGACTTTCAGTTTGATCAGGTGTTAACACGACTTTCACTGCATCAGCTCGGAGCTGCACCCACGCAATTTTGACTGTGAACGCAAGGAATGACTGTGAAAACGCACACACGGTAAATCCTGCAGCGAAGTCTGCGTGTGGGTCATGTTACATGTCACAGTTGTTACATAACGACCTGATGGAGTGACCTTGCTGTTATTAGCTGTGCCTACTAGCTGGACCCAGGACGTAAACTTCACTCCAGAGCGGGCCAGGCCACGTTTCCTTTCAGAGTGTCTGACTGACTCAGAGTATTTGAGGTGCAACAGAAAGAGCTGAAATATGTTCAAATCCATGCATGCTGATGGATCTGCAGATTGTTTAAAACCAGTCAGGATCACTGTTCCAAAATGCTGCACATCTCCTGATTCAGCAGTCTGTAGGACCTCCTTCAGCAGCAACACATTGGAGTGAGGATTTCCTGTGTGACTTCATCAGTGTGGAGGAATTTTGGCCCACTCTTTTTTACAGCGTTGGGTTCATTGAGGTCTGCAGACATTAATTTATGCCCAGCACAGCAGTTCAGTTGGTTCGAGGTCTTTGGGTAAAATAAAAGCCTGCATCAGTATTCATTTTAATATTCACAGACAAATGATGCGCATATTCATGAACCTAAATTAATTCAGGTAATTTTGTGTTCAAGCCTGTATACCTGAGTGTTTTTACAGCACACACCAGCAACAATAAGCAGAGAAAAGCTCTGCTCATGTTTAATATAGTCGCGTTTTTATAGCTAACATCAGATGAGAAATACTTGGCAGAAATACTCAGTGGCAGAAACATGCTTCCATACATATCAGTCTGTCCAGATAGGAAGCAGAAACCACTGTGGATCCATTTCACCTGCACAGGTGCCCCGGAATAACAACCAACCTCCCACAGACCCCTGCTGGTCTCACCAGTATGTCACAGATGACTGACACACTGACAGTAGGACCCAACCAATGGTCATAATACAAATGATAAACAGCAATAAACTAAAGATGAAACATCACAGTTTAAATGAGCTCGAGTCATAAATGAAACAAATGTATAATAAAACACATTAAGATGAAATAAGATCAAAGACAGAAACGTAACAGGATGTAATGTGCAGTAATGAGTGGATTTAATCAGTGAATAAAAAGCTGGATATAAATTAAACAGCTTTAAAATGAGTTATGTGGCATAAAAGAGCAGATTGGATACAAGCGAGAAGCTAAAAAGGTGAGAAATGAAGACTCAATCTGAAGAGGAAGGCGTTTTCGTTCAGACGATGCTGAAATCAGCCTCTCCTGCAGCTGTACACAATGCAGCATTTCTTCCTGGGACTCAGATGTTTGTGTGATTCATGAGAGATTCAGAGCGCTCTGACACAACGCCACCTGAAGTCATGATGGTGAAACGCTTTCATTAAGAAATGTCGTTCTCCCTGTTGTCACCTTTCTTCTTTCTGCTTTTTCTCTTCCCCTTTTCTCCTGAAGTCAGCAGACCGTTAAATGTCACCACCCTCCAGAGGTGGGAAGTAACGAAGTACAAATACTTCGTTACTGTACTTAAGTAGATTTTTTAGGTATCTGTACTTTACTTGAGTATTTATTTTTCTCAGTACTTTTTACTTTTACTCCCTACATTTTTACACAAGTATCTGTACTTTCTACTTCTTACATTTTCAAACAGACTCGTTACTTTTTAACACGTCAGGGAGAAGCTTGCATTTCCAGTCAGTGCGCAGTCAAACAAACGATCTGAGGCTAAACGGAGGAATAATAACAGATAAGAGACAATCGTACTGGCGTATCCTCCATCCCCGGGGCTTATCGGGTACAAAGAGATTAAATACGTAAACCCATATAATTAATGTCTCATTTATAGCCCTATAATCAGGGGTTACAGCGGGCCGGACCGAGTCCGTAAGTTGCGCTGCGGCACATAAACAGCTTAGCTAGCGCTACAGAAGAGGAGCGAGCATGAAGGGAGTAACGTGTGGCAGGTAAATGCAACGTTTCTAAATGCTCAACAAATATCAGCAAACACACAAAGTGTGTGCAGTTTGTCACACAGTGTGTCTGCTAGCTAAAAGAAGAGCTGCTGTATTTACAGGGAGAGCAAAGAGAGAGAAGTTCACTCAGAGATGGAGAAAGAGGACAGGAGAGGAAGAAGAGAGGTTAGAATTAAAGGTAAGGAGTGCAAAACAAACTGAGTTTGTTTTGCACTCCTGACTTCGTGTAATTCAAATATTGTACGAAAATACTGCAGTTTAGTGTGTGATAAACAGGTTAGCTTATTGTACTGTATTTACAGTAAAGCTCTGTGTTGGTGCACAGAGGCTGTGTTCGTGGTCAGAGTTACAGGTTACATCAGTGCAGCAGAGATGAGTCTGAATCAAAGCTGCTGATGCTGAGATTCATTCACTGAATCCAACATTTCTACAGCCTGTATGCTGTCAGTGTAGGGGATGGAGATCAGCTCAGATAGCTGTGAAATACTGGGTTACATCTTTGTGAATTCAGTTCATCCACACAGAGCAGTAAACCTCGGAGCAGCAGCAGCAGGTCAGCTGATCACAGCCTGCACACCAACATCATTTACTGCAGCTCACAATAGAAAGTTGTGATTCTTCTCCCCATGCAGAGCCACTACAGCTGATCTTAGGGTTCCTCCACCTTCTGAATCCCACTGTAACCCCTGAGTATCCTCATGTTTGTGTTTAGGTGGAGACACAGTCACCCTCTACTATGAGAATAGAGCTGTGTTTAAATTGCCTTTCACAGTTTGTGTCCTACATAACAGATTCAAGCTGAGTGCATTCATTAGGATTAAAATTTAGACTAGAATAACATTTGTGTTCTTATGTTTATTTTATATAATTACAATAATATATAATAATGAGGTTTGTTTAGCTTTACACAAAAATAGCAGGTAGAAATGTCTGCCAAAGAACTACTTTTACTTTCTTACTTTGAGTACATTTCAGAGCCTGTACTTTTTTACTTTTACTTAAGTAAAGAAGTTGAACCAGTACTTCGACTTTTACCAAAGTATTTTTGAACACAAGTACTTGTACTTCTACTTAAGTACAGAATGTCAGTACTTTTGCCACCTCTGCCACCCTCGCTAGTCAGCACCACAAATACGACTCAGTTATACTCAGTGTTCATGTTCGTACAGCGCTGGTTAGCTGTTCTGATGCCACCCACCGCAGCACATTATTCCCTTTTATTCATTCAGCACGTATAAAAAACAGTAGACATCGACCTGAAGTGCTTTCAGTCCAGTAAGACAGGTTAGCCTTCAAAAATATAGACACAGCACATCATAGGTTCGAATCTGGATCTAACCTATGAGAGCACACACCTCAGCATATTCAAATCTTTTCCTTCATCCTCTTTGTCACTTTTTCCTGTCCTGCAGTCGTGGGATGTGTTTTTCCGGAATGCCAATGCTGGTGCTCCTCCCGGCGCCGCCTACCAGTCTCCTCTGGCTCTGTCTGCGGCGTCGAGTCTCGTCGCCCCTCAGCTCTCCTCTCTGGTCGGCGCTCAGCCCAACGTAGAGAAGCTGGTGGAGGATCACCTGGCTGTCCAATCGCTCATCAGGGCTTACCAGGTACACCCAAACACACACCTGAGCACAGGCAGACCCAGGAACCCATCAGTATGGAATGTGTATTCTCACTAAAGGTCCTACAAAGAGTTTCATATCATTGTTTTGTGCCACAGAGCGTCTTAGGTGACCTTCCTCACTATTGCTCTGAAGCCTTTGTGCTGCAGGAGGCAGTTTAGAGTTTACAGCTGAGCTGATGTGATCATAACAAAGTTTTTCAAATGATTAATGATCCTTCTGACTTGATAAACTGATTGGGTGATGTGGCATTAGATCCCAGGGGTGAAACTGGTCCTCTGTGTGCCTACAGACGTACTCATTAATGATCAGTAAATCCATCAACCTTAGCTGATATCTCTGAAATGTCTGATTATTTAAAAACTGTTTTCCCCCTGATTTTTTTTTTTTTGTCAGTGACCTCTGACCTTTGAGCAGTCATGCGTGTTTGTACTAACAGAGTGAAATCTGTGCTGTGTGGGTTCATGTTTAAAGTGAAGTCTAATCCATCTTCACTTGCTTATTGATTGCTGTTTGTTGATGAAAATGTCTGTGTGGTTAGTTCAGGTCTTCACAGGTCACACAAACCCACCCTGATCAATAATCTATGATCAGAATTGGGGATTCTCAGAGCTGAGTGCAGAAAGCTTTCAGTCCACAGTTTCTCTTTTTTATTCTTCTCTATTTGTTATTATTATTATTAATCTCTGTCTCTCTTCCACAGCTCTTACAAAGCGCCGGGAGGTGACTGTGTGTAAATAAATTTGAATTGAATTCTCTCTGAAGAAATAAAAAGATTTCCACAGATGTTGAGGTCGTGTTGCTCTGACTGACGTTTTGTGCAGCCGGGTATGTTCTCTTTGGACCCGCTGACTTTGATTCAAGTGTCTCTGTGGTCATGCGAACACTCCCACCTCTGCTGTAATGGGGTAGGAAGGTCAGGGTCAGTCGACCTGTTTCTGTGGATGTTGAGGGATTTTCCAGACTCAGAATGATTCTTCGGTGCAAGGCAGCCCACATTGGAAGACTGCTCCACACACAGTGAAGACATTGAGTCTGTGTTACCTTATAGCAGGGGTCGGCAACCTGTAATCTGGAAAGAGCCATTTGAACCCGGTTTCCACGAAAAACAAAACAGCGAGAGCCGCAAATAGTAGCGGAAGCCGGTAGCGGCTACCGCGAGTGAGGCATATATTGAGAAATGAAAATAAATAAATAGATAAATAAAATGATTTTATTTTAATATTTCAAGATCACAATAATGTTCCAATTTAAAACTACAACAAAAACCAAACTGACAAAAATAAAATGCCCTTCAATTGGATACTTATAATTTACTTCCACAAGCCGCACAGAGCCGCAGATTAAGCCTGAATGAGCTGTTGGTTTTTCAAACCATCTTATAAAGGAAAATAGATTGATCATACATGAGTAAATAAAAGACGAATCAACAAAATTATTAAATTTGGTTTTAATTTTTCTTTGGCAAAAACCCTCCAATCATAGATGTTTCTGCAGAGGTCATGTGCCCAAGCCGAGACGGCAGATGTTTTTCACATTTTAGGAACCAATTATTAACTGAATATCCAGATGGTCTAATTTTTGGGTAGAGCCATAGACTGTGTCCTGTTTTGAAGCATTTTCGCTGTCTTTGCGATTCAAAGTTCTTAGAATTTGGCCGACCCCTGACCTTTGCGTTTCTGAATTTGTTTCCAGGCAGCCAGACATTTTTAGATGATTCATGTACAGATTAAAGCACTGAAACATTTGCCCAAAACTGTGGCTTTAGGTCAGGCCCCGCTCTTTATTTGGGGGGATAAATAACCAAAAAAATGTGGTTTAAAAAAAATCGTTTGACCACAGTCCTGATCGTTTAAAGAATGCTCCATGATTCTGATCTACTTCTGTTCACTCACTAGCTGAAACATGTGCAAGCATTACAGCTTTCATCAGACTGCCGTCCTTGAACTCTCGAGCAATCAAATTAATTTATTTCAGTATTAAAATAATCACCCTGAATTATATATTACAGTGTGCTCGTATCATTGGATTGGAATGAACTGGTGACGTTGTAAAACTTTATTCCGCTGAAGTCGGCATACTCAGGCTGTCTTTGTATTTGTAACAGACCAATGGGCCAGTTCCTCTAAAGAGCTTTGAAAGTTATGAGAATGACAAACTCATGATGGGAAATATTACCCTGCAGCAGCTCCATGTGGCTTTCAGGACAGGAAGATACAACCTGGGTGTAATAATTATTGCGCCATTTCCACAGAGACTCTGCAGATGTGTTAACAGGGAATACAACAGACTGGATTACAGTCAATGATCCTTTAAAAAGTCTCAATCTGGACTTTACTCAGCTGTGATGACCTGTGAGGACCTGAACCTGCTGTTGTGGTAACTGCGTGAATGTGTGTATATATGTGTGTGTGTGTGTTCAGGTGATGGGTCATCACAATGCCCATCTGGACCCGCTGGGAATCAGCTGTGTGAATTTTGATGACGCTCCAGTGAATGCTGGATTCCAGGATGTCGGTGAGAGCGCCACAACTAAACCACCAAACAAACCATGTTGTTAACATTGCTTTTCCTTCCCACCCACCCACCCACCCTCCCTCTCTCCTCTTCCTCTTCCTCTCTGCTCCTATAACGCTTCCTATTTTTCTAATATTTTAATATTCCTCCTTTTCTGATTTCTTCCCTCCATCCTGCTTCTCATCTGCTTGGCTTTTCACATCCTCTGTCGGTTATTTGATTGCATCTCCTCCTCCTCCTCCTTCATTTCATTTCACCCTGCCCTCCTCCTCCTCCTCCCTACCCCGGGTGGGCTCTGCTGTTGTCACTTCCCGTAGATCCGAGGGCACCATGTGGCCCAGTTGGACCCTCTTGGCATCATGGACGCTGATCTGGACTCGTGTGTCCCCACTGACATTATCACCTCCTCCGACAAGCTGGGTGAGGAGCTGAACCTCCGAAATCGACCTCCTCTTCGTCTGTTTGTTGCTGTTGCTCTGCCTTGCAGGCCAGCTCCTCCTCATAGTCTGGGGAGTTTTCTGAAACTTACTTATACACCAGAAGAGTTTCTTCTGGTGTATAAGTAAGTTTTTTTTTTTTTGTTTTTTTTTATAGAATTCTGAACTGTTTCAAGATTTTATTTCTTGGTCTAAAACTGAATCGCTCTTCATCATCTAACCTTTCAGGACCTTCATATCTGTGATGAATGGTCCTGAAAATTAACCTCACATGAATTCAGTGTTTCCCACAGCGACTGAACAGCTGCCAAACCGTCCATGAGAGCAGAAAAAGACATAACATCAACAAACTCGTTCATTCTGTTTAAAAAGTAAATCTTTATATTTATGTTCTGTAATTTAACCCCAAACATAGAAATAAATCTTTAAAAAAAAAATCAAATCATATTCACTTTCTGGGAGTGACTTTGATTTCACTTTGAAGATTATTTTAAAAATACCTCAAATCATTTTATTTCCTGTTGTGGGACTTTAGAAAAAACCCTACAGTCTGCTCAGTCTTTTTTTTTTTTTTTTTTGGCCACAGCGGCTTTTTGTTGACAGTGTAGAGACAGGAAATGGGGGAAAGACAAGCAGGCAAATCAGCAACAGGCGGGGACTCAAACCTGCGCCGCCCTCACCGCAAAGCGGCATATGCATGTGGTCACCTGCTCCACCACTGAGACACCCGAGTGCCCTTCTCACACTTATTTTGAAAGGATTGTTGCTGTTAACCAGCCAGTCTCATGTCCACTTACCTGCAGGGTAGTACATGAGCCAAGGTGTTAGAAAAAGGCACGGGTCATTACAATTATTGGCTCTGGGTGAAACCGCTGAGAGACTTCACTGCATTCTATTAAGTGATCTGTTGAGGTCATCTGAAGAAAGGTGTGAATGGGGCTTCAGGCACCTGGGAAGGGAGCTCAGGACAGCGTTGTAAACGGGGGAAGGTTGGTGTCGTTATCCACCACCTCTGTTCAGTGATGGTTGTTCACAGTAGACATAGATTTCTTCTTTGGCTCCTCGTTCAAACCATCTGTCTTCCTGGTTCAAAATGTGAATGTTGGCATCCTCAAAGAGTGACATTTGACCTTTAGGTGCAGATGTACAGCTGAGTCTTGTCCTGTAGAAGTGGGTCTTCTATGTTGTGCCATGCATATGTCAAGAGTCTGTTTGGTTTCTCAAATATAGAGATCCAAGCACTCCTCACTGCACAGCATTCACTATGTTGCTTATCTTGTGTTTGGGATGGACCAGTTTTTGCCTCAGTGTGACTTGGTTTGAAGTATACTGGGATGTCATGCTTGGAGAAACTTCACCTAAGTTTCTCTGACAAACCTGCCGCGTAAGGCAGCCCACGGCACATCCATGCTGTTCTCTGTAGAAACCCTCCTCATATTTGAAATATGCTGTGGTAGGGCAGAAGTCTAACAGTGCAAATCTGATCTGGGGTTAAGCTGGTTCTCTTTTGTAAGGAGCTGTCTCCCTGTAGTCATTTTCTGATTACAGCAAGACAGACCAGTACCTACTCTTTGACTCCCACCACCCACTGGAACACAAACTTGGGGTGACCGGGACCCTGCAACACCAGAAAACTTTCCCTCTAAAGCAGAAGGGAAACAAAAGGAACACACATGTAAAAAAGACCTTTAAAAACATGAAGATGCACAAGAAAGAGTGTCAGACACCAACTCCAAGGCAAAAACTGGTTCATCCCAAAGACAAAACTCCTAAACACAAGATAAGCAACATCGTGTATGCTGGGCAAGACTCAGCTGTACATCTGCACCTAAATGTCAAAGGTCGCTCTTTCCAGGATGCCAATGTTCACATTTTGGGCCAGGATGGTTTGAAAGAGGAATCAAGGAAGCCATCTGTGTCCACTGTGAACAACCACTGCTGAGCAGAGGAGGTGGATAAGGTCACCAACTTTCCCCCATCTACAATGCTATCATGAGCTCCCTTCCCAGGCGCCTCAACCCTCACTCACACCTTTCTTCAGGTGACCTCAACAGGTCACTTGATAGAGTGGGGCAAAGTCCTACAGTGGTTTCACCCAAAACCACTGTAACGACCCACGCCTTTAATCACACCTTGGCGCATGTGATTATCCACATGAGCAATAGTGAATACTGGTGTTCACAGTAGTGAGGTCAATGAACAGCTCCTGGCTTTTCAGGCTGGTTGTTTCTGCAAAACTGACAAAACTAAAGACGTCCTGTGTATTTGTATTCTGGTTAGTATGATGAGCAGACTAATGTATAATTATTATTAGAATTTATTAAACCCAAAAGTATGATACTGTAAAACCCATTAAATTATGACACACGTTCTGCTGGGTCATACAAATTTAAACGGGAGAGAAAAGCAAATAAACGTGAAAATAAAAGGATTAAAAAAAAATCCCCACCAAAACCCCCCAAAAGCTATTTTTAGTACCACTTTAGTACTTCATCTGTTTTACCATTCATGACACGTCTCAAATCAAAGGTTTATTTGTCCATCTCACAAACATCAGACATCCCATCAACCGCCAGCGTGAGCCATTAGAGGAACCCATCAGCTGTGGAGGTTTCTCATCCAAATATGAGATTTAAAAACATGTTTAATTTGCTTCTAAAAAAAAACCCAAAAAACTTTTCTCTGAGTGTTGTCCAGTAGTTTAAAAATCCTGAGGTATTTAAAAATTCTTAGTAATGGTTTGTAGTTTCAGTCTCTCCAGTAGTGAGTTGTGTCTGTTTGACTGTTGATGTATCCGAGGACATTTTTCCTTCAGTCTGTGGGAAACACTGAACATAATGGGAATCTTTACCTAATCCTGACTTTGTCAGTTTAAAACCTGGATGATTTCTTGAGACCTGGGACATGTGAATAATAACCCTGATTACTATGTTGAGGGTATTTTTAACAAAGGGGAACTGCCCTTTTTCCCAACGTGATGAAGTTGCCGCAGAGGAATGAAAGCTTCCTCAGAGCCTCGCTAGAAACCCTCCTGATTTGGTGTGGATTCAGGAGGACCTGCACACATAGACCACATTTTGACTGATGAGGTGCCGGTGCTCGTGCCAGTGCTGGTGCCGGTTCCAATGAACCGGTGAACCGCTTAAGAACAGGCCTGTGTTTTATGTATGAGTGTGGGTGGGTCCTCGTCTGGAAACGGAAGCCGAAGAGCACAAATGTGGGAGAACACGCTCCCCTTTTGCAAACTCTTTCTTGTGCTGTGAACACATTTTACGGTCCAAACGAAACTACTGCAGCATCTGTGTGCAGCACAGAGGTAAACACAGACAACGATAACAAGCAAGACGACAAGTACGCACTTTGTGTCCTTTTATCTGTGATATGAACTGATACAAAGCAGTAAGTTCAGCCTTAGGGCCCAAACTAAGTCACAGTCGTGAAAATCGCTTCTCTTGTGTAATACACACCATGCAGTGAACTAGCAGTAGAAAACTTTACGTTGAAGTGGCAGAGTCTGGCCTTTCTGCCACTTGCGTCACATATTCTTGGTTCCCGAGCAGCTAGCTGAATAGTTGAATCCGTTTTTCGGCCGAGCAGCGAGTGGGTTCACGGTAGAAAAAAAAATGCTGAACGGTTCGTGCACTGGGCACCGGCACCCAATCAGTGGAAAAAGGGCCATATAAGAGACAGGCCTGCAGATGACCTGCTTCTACTGCCTCAGATCTCATGTTCAGACTTAAAACTCCTCTCTGAATATTTCGTCCTCCTGCATGTTTGCTTAATAAAAAACACTCAGTAGTTGCTGAAGCAGCTGCTTCCTTTGAGTTTATTTAGAAACGTTCCTGATCGACTCGTCAGCAAACACTGAGAAATGGTCAAACATCTCATTCTAATATCTTAGAACCAACTGTAACTGCTGCTGGACTTTAAGAAAATAAAACAGGATTGCTTAAACGGATTAATCCACACTAATGATGCCGCAGGATGGAGGTTTTGGCCTGCTCAGCTGCTCTCATGGTTTTTGTCTCAAGATGTTGGCGCTTCCGGTTTATCCAGCCACCATCTGAGCCAAGATTTCCATTTCCGTCTGATAAATTGAAGAGGTTGCTTGCTGTTGCCCGGTGCACTGAAACCCTCCTTATGATTGGTTTGGTTGTTAGCAGTTTGTGTGGAAGATGCTGAGTGTAATTAGCTGCAAAATGTTCATCCAGCTGTTTTTTTTGTACGGATGGCTTCCAGCCATTTGTTGCGTTGTCCCAAATTTTTATAGACATGCTGCTGCCGTCAAATTCAAACATTTTTCTTAAAATGAAACATTTGATATGTTTCCTGTGTTCTATTGTGAATAAAATATGCGTTAATGAGATTTGGAAATCATTGCATTCAGTTTTACATATGTTTTACACAGCAGTGCAGCGTTTTTGGAACTGCGTTTGGGCTTTTTGGTTTCAGCAGTAAGGCCAAGCTTTTACTTTGAAGGCCAGTGTTGTTCATTTGTAGTTTGCGACTGCAGTGATCTGCTAGTGACCAAAGCAGTCGCAGCTGTGTACCTCTGTAAACCCAGCAGCCTATGGTTACCATGCAGGCAGCTGCCAAAGGGCCTGTATGACTGAGGCTTTACCTGCCAACAGAGTCGGTTCATATGTGATTGGTCAGTATCACTCGGACTACAAACAGAAACTAAAAGGCCTCCAGTTCAGAAACCTCAGTCAGGACTTGATTTGAAAAATTTTGGATGTAAATTTAATGTCTAAAGATCCTCCCTTTTACATTTCCTGTAGTTAAGTGTCCGAACTCTGACGATCCTACGTCAGCCGGAAGAAGGTGTGAACAGCTAAAGTCCATTTCCTTTGGTCGTCCTACACCATCAACCGATGATAATAGTTTTTATGATGCATGACGGTGATAACTCAGTCTCAGCATTGAAATGAGTTAGCACACTAACTCCAGGAACCCCCTTAATGGTTGTTTATGGATATTTGAGGCAGAAAGTCACACTTAAAATTAATTTATTGTTCTGTATTGAATCTGTGTAGACCCTACAATGTACCTCAGTGTACAGGTTATGGGGTACCTGTGGTGTAGATTTAACACAAAAGGATAAATCCACTGTTGGGCAACACCAAACGTTCTCTGCATGTGAAGCAGTGTTAATTTTGACAGCAAATTTAATTTAGTTTTAGTCATCTGAATAGTTTTAGTTTTAATCTAGTCTTAGTTGACGAATTAGTCGACTAAATCTACAGTTGATTTAGTCGACTAAAATATAACACAACAAAATTAAACATTTATTAAAAGTTATGGAATATTATTAATAATACTAACATTAGCGTTTCACCTGCTTCCCACACACCTGATCATTAACACCACCTTACTGAGATAATCCGAGCGTTTTACAGCAGGACGCTCTGAAAGGTACAGGGCAGTGTTCAGGACTAAGATTATAAAGGCTAATCCACCGCGGTGTGGAGATTTTCTCTAAACACAAACTGGGAAAAACACTTTACCCTGCATGACATTAAAATGCTGACCTTTGCATGGAGATCTGGGTGACTGGTTTGCAGATGATGTTTAATATTTGTCGTGTTTTTACCCGAGATAGTCGCCCCACATGGTTTACACATCGTTTTGTTTGTCACAACGTCAAAGGACAAATGTGTCCATACATCGGCTCTTCTCTTTCTCCCTGCTGACATTGTTTACATCACTTATTTATATCGGAAGTAACAACAAATCACAGGCTAGTTTGGTCTTCCCGGGTTTAGAGCAAATTTGTGCAACTGTGCATTTGATTGGATGTTTTCCTAAATTGTCCCGCCCGGTCACAAAATAAGGTACGTTCTGATTGGATGTTGTCCCCGCCAATTATTTTTGGCTCGTTTTCATTCGTTGATGAAAGTGTCAGTTAATTTCCTCATCGTTTTTATCCTTTTAAGTAGTTTTAATTTAGTTATCGTCTCATTTTCAGCATGGAGAAAAAGGGTCATTGATGAAAACATTTTGTCAACGAAATTAACACTGATGTGAAGGCGGCAGAATGCTAAGAAACACTCGTTTGTTAACACATTTATGAGCTGAAGGAAGCGTGATCTGATTTAAACACATTTCCGTCACAGCTACCTTAAATTACACCCGTGTGACTGTGACTTAGTTCTTCATTCACGTACGTGTTCAAAGAGATGAGTCTGAACATGAGATGTGATAGTGACGAAGATCATCACAGTAAATCTCTTCTGAGGATGAAGAGGCCTCACAAAGTCAGCAAACATCACTTTGACAAATGCTTTTTTTATACAGACAGAGCAGTGGATGAAGTCGTGTGGGAGTTTTAGTCGGTGTTTACGGCTGATGGGGCTGCTGAGCTGTGAGCTTGTGGCCTGAAGCAGGAAGCTGCTGCTGTAGTTACCGCCTGCTGGGTGGAGCTGAGTCCACAGCTTTTAGTCTGAGTCAGAAGTTCCCACAAAGCAGACATTTTTGTTAGTGTCTACTTTAAACCTGCCGAAATTATGCAATTTAAGGAGCTGTCATTTGACATCATTTTCACAAACAGTGACAGTCTGAAGTCTAACTTTCAGCTGAGGAGCATCTCAAAGCTCTGCTCAGTCTTGCTCTGAGGAAAGTTCAAAAATGTTTGACAAGATGGTTAAAATAATGTCAGTCCAGATTCCAGGTGTGTGCCATCAAACCACCAGATAAAGCTGTACATCCTGTTTGTCTGACTGATGTGAATATTTAGGAGCTGCTGTGTCACTGCGCTCTGAATGCCGCCAACGGCTGATTCATGCGTCGCTTTGGCTGTAATCTGGGTTTGAATCAGAAAACATCAAAGAATCGAAGGCGTGTGGCTTTGCCTTGCTGTCTGCCGCTGAAATAAAAACCCTGAAACACTTCAACGTAAGCATTGTTCAGCTCCTGAAACTCTCACCGTGACTCTGCCCACCTTGGACACCTCCATCAGGTTCATGAGGCAGAAATGAAGCAGAGAAACAGGGAGAGTGGCCGCTGTGTGGCTCTGATGCGTCTCTTTGAGGCTCCACTCTGCTGTGTGCCGTGTTCAGTTTGTTGTGGTAGTGCCACAGAAAGCAGTCCCGTCCGAGGGTGACCTGAATGGCTTGAATCTTTAGTGTGGGACAGCTGTGGTGACACTGTTTGAGCTCAGCATGGTGTTAAGTGCATCTCTCTGTCTCCACCGCTTCAGTCCAAAATCATCATCTTCACTGAATCGGGGTTTCGATTTAACGGCGGTGGAGACAATGAGATGCTGGGGGCTCTGTTGAACCTGAAGGCTGTTGTGTTGGTGCTGGTGGTGTGAAATAGTTGTGGTGTTAGAGGGGGTTGTAGGTTTCTAATAATGTCCAGGTGTCTCTTCCCTTTGCTGCCCCCTGCTGGTGACCCATCCAGACGTGGCTGTGTTCAAGGAGAGGCTGCAAATCCTCACGATCGGAGGTATGAGAACCAACTCTGCTGTGAAGTCAGTAGTTCATCTTTAGAGGAATTTGTCTGCAATAGTTTGAAGGAAACATGCAGGAGCTTAAAGAAACAAACCCAGCTGAGAGCACGCTCCTGCGCTTCCGCAGAGGTTGCTGAGGATCAGCGGAGACAAATGCCGTCTTCTGATTTTCTGCAGGAGTTAAAGGATGTTTGGCTCCACAGTCGCCACAAACTGATTTTATTGAAACTAAAAGCATTTTAAAATATTCTGAGCTTCTGTATTTTGGTGTAAGCTGTCAACTTTTATTTTGTAGAAGCTAGAAGTGCAACAAGTTGGCCTTGGATCCCCACTCCAACCTGACACTCACCTGTACAGAAATTTACCTGCATGTGATTTTACTGTTAGGAAGAGGCGTGCAGTTTAAACACCCAGATAAATATAATCACACAGGACAAGACTTCTTCCATGAAGCCAAAAATAAACTAATCAATTCAGTTAAATTCAGTTTTATTTATATAGCGCCAAATCACAACAAACAGTGGCCTCAAGGTGCTTTATAGCCAGCATCTCACTGGTTCCTCCTCATCAGTCCATCCATACACTCAGTTTATCACATTTTTGTGGTGTTGTAGTTTCAATAAATGTAATTTATTAGCTCACAATCAGCTCTGCTCTGCTGGCATTGTTTGAGCTTAAAAAAAAATGAACACAGTGCAATAATGACACACCATCTAGAGTTTAGGTGTGATTAATTACTGGGAAACAGATATGTAAAACATAAAATAAAGTGGGCTTATAGGCCCTAATGAAGGTCCAAGAAGCTCTGTGCATTAACCTTCATTTACACACTTCAGAGACATAAAGTGACATCTTCAAAGATAGAAAACCTAATTTTGCATGCTGCCAGTTTTAGTTCTTACAAAGAAAATGTGAATCAGTCTTGCTCCCTGCAGCAGGATGCATAAAGCTTTAAATGGAGATACATTGAGCATTTCATCTGCCCTAAATGCCTGAGAGAATCTCAAGTCTTAGCCAGCTTAAGTTTAAACCCGCATTTTGGTGCAAAACTTATGTTTAAAGCAACAGAAAACCAGTGAAGAAGAACCTCTGCTCGCTGCCGAGTGGTGGTTGGGTGATCGTTCTTTACTCCTGTGGAAACGATTTCTGTGGCTGAACCACAGTGAAAGATTGCTCTCGGACCTTACAAACACCGTCTCCTCAGCCCCTCGAATGTCTTCAGTGTCTCCTGTGGTTTCTGCTCCTTTGTTAGCTGCTGCTAGCATCCCACTGCTGATCCCTGATAAAGGGGTTACCCCCCGTCTGTCAGAAAGTTCACTCTATGTCCGGAGATAATTTTTATCTGATCACAGGCTGATCTGACATTAAAACGCACGTTTTCTGGGTCTGAAAGTGCCAAAATCTGTTTGTTACACTCACCTCTGAATATACTGAATTATCTTTGGCAGGAAAACCTCTCAGTACCTCTCTTTAGTCTCCTTCTGAACTGCAGTTCCTCTCAGATGCAGATGTGTTCATATGAATTGGGAGACTTTATATATTTAGAACCTCCTATTAATAAAATCAGATGGTTGTTGTTGCTAGTCAGGCCCTCCCTGCTGGCAGAGGTCACTATAAGGCCTCGTTCGCTGTTTACGGAGGGAAATGAAGCCCAGGTTTTACATTTCCACTTCCACCTACGGCCCAGACTGGATTAATACTGAGTGAGGCTGAAAACTGAAGCACCAAAACTGCAGTTCCCATAAAGTCCAGCAGAGGCTGCAGCAGTGAGTCAGGCCCATAGACCTCCATGTTAAAACTTTCCAGCAGAAACAGACATGTTTACAGCCAGATACAGAAACTGCTTTGGTCTCTGTAGCGAATGTGGTTTTAACTCGCCTGTTTAAATAAAGTTTGCATTATCAGGCGCGTGGCCTCTCCGACTGACGGATGGTGACACAGGCGGCTGTAGCTGCTAGCTGACTGCTAGGCTTCACCTCAGCTAACTGGAGTTCCCGAACTGGATCTCTGGACCATGTTTCTGCTGTTGGAGCCTTTTGGAGCATTTTTAGTGCAGTTATCCGACCGATAATATGGCTGCTGTGTGCTTCATTGGATTAACAGAAGGCAGAGCTCCAGTTTTGCTAAGTGGGATTTTGTTGTTACAGATTTGCAGGAATCTGTGTGTGGGGGGGGAGGGGGATGGGCACAGATACAGTACCTGTCACACAGTCTGTGGATGCACCTTATCACCAGAATGCTAACAAAATGTGAGGTGTTGTCACAGTGGCTACTTCCGTGCATGGAAGCTCAGACTTCCACCTTAGGTCATTAATCTGTAAATATAATGCAGTGAATTGTGGGTCTGTAGTGTCTCTGAAACATCTGATATCTGAGAATGGTGATACTGGGTCAGCTTGGTTGGATCTTTTTGCTGCATATCTCAGGCTTGGTTTTTCTGTGGAAAAATAAAAGAGAAAAAAACGGATTTATCACCATTAGCTTGTTTAACGCGGAGCTGTAACTCTGATTATTTCTGACATTCTCGCTGTATTTTAAACTGGTTCATAGTTTGTTTTTCAATCAGACTCTCAGCAGGACTAATGCAACAGAGCAGGAAGGTGCTGTGCAGTCTGGAAACCTCCTGCTGTGGTAGCGTCCTGACAGTTTGTTCTCTGTGGATCAAACTGGTCTGAAGTCAGCTGTTACTGTCACACAGACCTGTTCAAAGGTCAGGAAAATGATTTAGAGCTGGAAATAACAGCTGAGGACTGAACTGAGGATACAGAGCCTTAATATTTCCAAAAGAGTGGGATGTAGAAGCAGATCTTTTAAAGTCTGTTATTATCCAGAGGTGCGGTTTTTGAAAAACATCTTCAACATGTTTCCTCTGAGCGTCATCAGCTCCTCTTTGAACTTTTATGAAGCTCCAGATGTTTTCAGTGGGTGATGGTTGGTAGGTAGGTAGCTAGATATAAGGTTTGGATCATTTTTGACATTTAACACAGCATCCTACCTTATAGGAAATGGACTTGCAGGTTTTACATTTCCTTTGTTAGGCAGAAGGTCCTGGGCTCAAAGTAATGAACATCTTTCAGTAGAAAAGCGATGACAGCTGTCATTAACGCTCAGAAAGAGGAAACTGGTGGCAGGAGGTCAGTGTGCCACACAAAGTTATTATAGATATAAAATCACCACAAATGGACAGAAACAGACACACAAATGAGGGTTTGAGCTTTTTCACCCTGATGGGTATTCCTATACATGTTTTTTTTTTTTCTGACACCATGAATGTCAACAACTTGTTGCGATGGCAGACGATATGACCTTTAAAACCTGACCTTTTCTTAACTTTAAAGAAGCCAATTGTTGATTTGTGTGAGGGGGTGTTTAATATATCAGAAGGTTTATCTACACCAGCGGTCTCAAAGTCACGGCCCACGGGCCGCATCCGGCCCCGCCCCCTACTTCCGGTCCGCGATTTGATGTCAAAAATATAAGACAATTTGGCCCTTTAAGTTACTTTTTTGACATTTTGCTAACTCCTCTTAATTGGAGGGGAGACTGCTGATCTACACATCAGGCCAGAGCGATGCACGAGACTGACCACAGGGAGACAGAGTGATCACAGATCCCATTAAAAAAAAAAAAAAGCCTGAGCCTTGAGGGGAGGCGCTGGTCATCAGTCGGAGTTTTTTCAGAGCTCGGTTAGTGAAGTGTGATGTTTGTACTTCAGAGCCAAGTGTCACTGTCAGGTTTGTGCCCATTCAGCACAGCTGAAGACATCCTACCTGCTTCGCTCTTCCTCTCTTCCTCCACCTCCTCGTGAGGAAGAAAGGAAGGCAGGAACGTGAGGCAGACTCTGCTTCCTGATTGGATGTTCTGCTCTTGAATTGGCTGAGTCAGCTGTGAGTCTGCTGCCAGGTCGAGTGTTTAAAGGGATTTTAAGCTGATTAGATTCAAACAGGAAACCTCCTCCTCCTTTCTCTCCTCCATAACACCTCCTCCCCTTACATCCCATAATCAGTTTGAAGTCATTAAATAACCGAATAAGTGCCTCCAACATGTTCCTGCTCAGTTGTGGCTGCTGTCATCATCTCATCGCTGCTCTCTGCGGTCATGTGGAGCTTTACTTATTCTTTCTGTTTGATATCAGAGACCAGCGCTGACGTATGCAGGTCATTCAGAGCCAAAAACATAAACTCACTGCGTCAGAAGCTAATTTTATTTACTGTGCAGATGTTTGAGACCAAACTCAGCTTCACTGGAAAATAAACTTCCAGTGTTTTTGGGACAGAATAACGGATGAACTTCAGATATCGAGTATCAGGATTTTTCATGGTAGTATTTTTATTTTTTTTTTGCCAAAGTTTTATAACTTTTTAATCTGAGACTTTGTGGATGTACAGATTACTTTGTTAATCTGGACATTTGTCTTCTGTCTGTTTTATTCTAAGCCCTAATATTCAGTCACATCAAGAACATTTTTTTTGTAGTCTTAATTTTTCTCTAAACTCACAGAAATCTCTTGTGAAAACCTGTTTTTACAAAGAGCTTTCAGTAGAGAAAAGTTTAAAAATCCAGATCAAAGTAAATCAGTTTCTGTGCTGCTGCCACCTGGAGGTTAAAGCAGAAAACTCCTGTCTGTCAGCTCTGGTCTGTATGGAAGCTTGTTTCTGCCACTACAAAAAAAAAACAGCAATCCATAACATCATATCTCAAAATTTCAAGTTAGCTCTGCCAGTCAGGAAGGTCCGTTGCATGCGTTGGCATCATCTGCTTCCAGGAAATGACCTCTTTCACGGAGCTTGGTGATTCGCAGAGCTAATTTGAAATTTTGACTTAACGTGAAATTTCGAGTGAATAAGCCGAGTTATGGATACAAAAAAAAAATAATTTTTTTTTTTAGTGGCAAAAAAGCTTCCATAGGTCTCACATGGATTTTATTATTAAAATTTATTAAAAGATTTTAAAGTTCTATCCACAATTTAATTATGATGTTTTAAACCTGAATCTTAGCTTGTGGTTCTGGGTGAACCGTGACATGAGCTGCAGGTCGTCTTACAGGACAATGGTTGTGACAGCAGAGTGTGTGTCTGTTGTGTTGATCAAAGATTGATGGAGATCTGCAGTTTAGTTCATATTAGTGTTCCTGCGGGACCATCACCAGAAACGATTTAAGGAAGAACGCTGAAGACTGAACAATATTAAAGCAAAGTCTACATAAATATGAGGTTCATGGTTATTTTGATCAGTGATTGGTCAGACAGCCGTGCACATGCTCACGTGTCTGTTGACCTGACGAGCGGTGAGGTGACATCCTCTTTCTTTTATGGGCAGCGCACACAGCTATAAATCAGAGCTGGATGAATCAGATGAAATAAAGACAGGATCATCTCTATAAACCTGTTTCAGTAGAGTTGTAAATCAAACACCCCCCTTTCCTTTACAGCTTCCTTCAGCCTGAGGTAGAGGAGAGTCGGTCAGCAGGTTGTGGAACAGATGGACGTAGCTACTGCAACGTCAGCTCCTGGTCAGTGACGTTATGGACAGTGAAAGGACAGTGTTTACAGAGGTCAGGGCCGAGGGCTGCTTTACTTTCAAGCACTGGAAGCCTTTAATTTGCTGAGGACGAGTTTAAATGGTAAATGGACTAGTTCTTATATAGCGCTTTTCTACTCAATCAGAGCACTCAAAGCGCTTATGAGTTTAAGGCACGTCCGGACTGACCTTAGTGTTCAGACCCAGAAGCCACGTCCATCTTTCAGTCTGTGGGCCAGGAAGTCGAACTGAGAACTGTTTCTGTAGGCAAAGTGAAACGGGGGACAGTCTGTGTTAAAGATTTTTAAGTGTAGAAATATGTCAGATTTCAGCAAAAGTGCTGGTTTGTGTGGTCTGTATGTTTAAATCCATATTTTCTCCTGGCTGACCGGCAGCCACTCTACAGTGAAGTCAGAACCATAGGCTTCAATTTAGACAGAAAAGCTTAGACAAGTGAAGAATTGCGACTACATTATGAAAAGTTCACATTTAACGAGCCGTCTGTTTGTGAGATGATGAACTGCTGCAGATTTTTTCAGAGGAATTTGTGCAGTTTGAATAATGAGTGTTTTTTCCATCTTCTGTGAGCCTTACATCATCCCTCAACTTTCCACATCACGGTGGATCTAAAAAGGCATAGAGCCTTCACATGCTGAGAAAACAGCATTTCATGTTTTTATGATTCACACAGTGAAAAGTGTGTGAAACAGGATATCATCAGGGTACAGCTGTAAAACTGGTTTAAGTCATGCTCATCTCGTTGGACCTGCTGCCGAGTTTCTCTGATTGGTCAGTTGCGTTGATGGTCCTGGAGCAACAGCGATGATGATGATGTATGAAGTTGGTGTGTCAGACTGTTGGTTTAAATTATCGACGCTAACTATGTTTGTCCTTTTTATTTCTCTTTGTTTTGGACCCACACCTGATCATCCTCCTACCCTGCTTGTCCTAAAACCATTAAAACCTCCACTGCTCCCATTCTGTCCTCTTGCATATTTAAATTTCTCTTTCTGCTGATTCAAACTCATCTTCATCACGAACTCCTCCATGCATGTTTTCACTCCCTGCCGCCTGTCTCTGCATGTCTTTGTGTCTCACCTCTTTCCCTCTTTTTTTTTTTTTTTCCCTTCTCTCCCATCACCCCCTCATCCCTCCCCTCCTGGCCTGTGGTGCATTGTGGGATTTGTAGGCTTCTATGGTTTGGAGGAGTCGGACCTGGACAAAGTGTTCCGGCTTCCCACCACCACCTTCATCGGTGGCTCAGAGAGCGCGCTGCCGCTGAAGGAAATCATCCGCCGGCTGGAGGTACATGCACACACATGCACATACACACAGGAAGTGAGTCCAGGTGATGGAAATTGGCAGAATGTTTTGCAGGAAAAAATTTATTTGATTATTCAGCGGAATAAGGGCACTCGGAGAACACAGTACCTGCACCAAGACCAGCATCAGAGCTTTGATGTTCTCTTTCTTTAAATTGTTTTTTTGAGCGCTGTGTAGCAGGAACATGTCTGTGTATACATATATATATATATATGTGTATATGTATATATATGTGTATATGTATATATATGTATATATGTATATATATGTATATATAATATGTGTGTGTGTATTTGTGTAGAAATTGTTAGCAAAATGAGCTCAGTTATTGTAGTCAGCTTTGTTCATAACACTGTGCTTCTTTGAAATGTAATCAAATGAGTTGTTTTATGGGCCAACTGTTTGAAATATCAGTTAACAGCAGTTAATATATTAAAATGAAATATCTCTCTCGTTGGCACTGATGAAGCTTTGAAACAAACTGATTCTTCCAAATTTTGTGGCACAGATGATTCTGTCTCCAGGTAAAACACCTGTTAGCCTAACAACACATTAAGGTTCAGTCACAATGCACTTAAAATAGGACGACAACCTCCTTGCAACTAGGAAAAATTGGGAGTTGCCTGGTGAGTTGCATTTCATTTTTGGCAACTGATTGTAAGAAGTTCCAGTGATTGCTTTTGATTGCAAGGCAATTGCACAAGTTGCCTGGTGGGAGGCAGCCTGTCTCCAGACAGTAGCAGTCTAACTCAGACTGACTGCAGTCACTCTCAGACAGATTTCTGACAAGTTGCAGTCAATCTGAGTTTCTCTGCAACTGTACTCAACTGGCTGCAGTCTGTTTATGTTCCTGTGTAAAAGCAAAGCTGCTGACCTCCTGTGTTATTTTGCTGTTAAATCTCCATCCTACAGCAACTACGTCACTGTTAAGGAATTTCTGAAATGTTTCAGATCTGAGGTTCTGGCTGGACTCTGAATGGAAGTAGTTAACGTGAATTTCTGTCTATGTAGAGGGCAACAGCTTTGGGAGATATGACAGATTGATCTCTCTGTCTTATTGCCATTCTATCACCACCTTAACACAACAAAGTTGCTTTAAAGTTGGCAGATTTCAGTGGTTTCAGACCTGGTTCCCATTTTTGAAGCAACTATTTCAAAGGCAACAAGACTGCAAGTTTACTGCACACGATCACGATAATTTTGGTTGTGTTGTGGTCTCTAGTCACTGTTTTCCCTAGTGCGACAGCAGTATTGTCTTTGAACTATTGAAGTCTGATGCATTACTTGAATTAACCAATATGCACTTAAGGATAAAGTGATTGTAGCGGTCAAAGGTCACTATGTCTGTCTGTTCCTGCAGATGGCGTACTGTCAGCACATCGGAGTGGAGTTCATGTTCATCAATGACCTTGAGCAGTGTCAGTGGATCAGACAGAAGTTTGAGACTCCCGGCGTGATGCAGTTCACTCTGGAGGAGAAGAGGACGCTGCTGGCCCGCATGATTCGCTCCACCAGGTCAGAACCTCATCTTTATGTTCATTTAAAAACAGACACTCTAATTAACGTGAACACTCAGGTTCATCACATCTGCAGATTTATCCATGCACATTGATTTTATAAGTTAGAATAGGTGGATGGATCATAAATCAACCATTTTCATTTTAATTAGGAGGGTCATTAGGCGTGTTAACCCTTTTACTAGCACAGGGGTCAAGGCCACCAGTGGCCCCTGTGGTAGTAGAAGGGTTAAATGCATCTGCTGTAAAATCTCTTCCAAATCAAACACACAGATCCATCCACTGTGGTAACCCCTTAGAAACTGAGGAAGCAGCTGAAAGTCCCTGTTTTCTAAAAGAAAACAATCTGCAGTCTCTGCACATGTAGGGATTGACGTTGGGATTAATCTTTGTGGTAATCCGTGTTCAGGTTTGAGGAGTTCCTGCAGAAGAAGTGGTCTGCAGAGAAGCGCTTTGGCCTGGAGGGCTGCGAGTCTCTGATCCCCGCTCTGAAGACCATCATCGATAAGTCCTCGGAGAACGGCGTGGAGAACGTCATCATGGGAATGCCCCACAGGTAAAACACCTGTTACACCTCAGACAACACTGTATTTGTGTGTTTACTCCTGTCAGATTCCTCCCTTAAATGTTTCATGCGTTAAAAATATTTTTCGGGCTCGCCTGTTCTTAACGTAGCCGTTCACACCAACCGCGTCATTTCACAGGACGAATTTGCTGTGTTTATTTTTTCGGATCAAGTTCAATTTTTTTATGACTTTCGCAAGTGAACAAAACAGGTCTGACCAATCAGAGCGCTGCATTTAGCAACATGTGAGGTCATAGCTCAAAACACACACCGATGTACAGTAATCCCTCGCTACTTCGCTTTTCGCAGACTCGCTGTTTCGCAGGTTTTCAATCAATATTAGTGTAAAATATTTATTCTCTGCCAATAACAGCTCAAACGTGAAAGCGGCCATGATGCAGCTTCATCTCCGGGATCAAACCATGAAACTCTCCCTGCTGCTGCTTTCTCATGACTTGGATGAACCCAGAATCTCTGTTTCTTCCTTCTCTTGTTTAGAAACATCACAACCTCATTACATCATCGTGTGATGTCAACTTCATTTCTTTCACAGCGCGCTTTATGAGGACGATTTATTTGTATGTAGGTTGCACGACAAGTTCGCATCCGAAAGATTTGAAATTTAGTGTCGTTTTTACACAACGCATCCAGTGTGAAACGGCCTTAAAAGCGAGTGCTATATAAGCACCAGTCCAATATTGGAAAAAGTGGATAAAAGTGAGTAAATAAAAGCGTTTAGGTCACCTTTCACACATGAATTCATACCTGCGCCTTTTCTAAAGCAGCCTCCTACATGTGTAAATGTAAAAATGCTGGTTTTACAAAAATGGTGATGCTGGTGTGTGATGCGAAAGGGAGACAAAGAGTGCTTTTAGTCTGCTGGCTCGTGTTTAAAATCAGATGTTCCAGAAGTGAAGATGAACCAGAATCTGTCCTCTGTGTCTCTTTCAGGGGTCGTCTGAACGTTTTGGCCAATGTGATCCGGAAAGAGCTTGAACAGATCTTCTGTCAGTTTGACTCCAAACTGGAAGCAGCTGATGAGGTCATTTTTAAAACTGTTTTTTTACCTTTTACTGGTTTTATTCCAGTTTACATCCAACCTGCTTTCTATGGTTTCTGTCCTCAGGGTTCCGGCGATGTGAAGTACCACCTGGGGATGTACCATCGCCGCATCAACCGCGTGACGGACAGGAACATCACGCTGTCTCTGGTGGCGAATCCGTCTCACCTGGAGGCCGTGGACCCCGTGGTTCAGGGAAAGACCAAAGCTGAGCAGTTCTACTGCGGAGACACGGACGGAAAAAGAGTGAGTCTGACAGGAGGTACTCGGATACTTTGAAGTACTGATACTGCACTGTGAAAAATACTACATTACAGGTCCAGGTAGGGCTAAAGGTAACCATAGAGAGTTTTTCCAGCTCAGAACAGTCCTCAGGTAAGTGGCTGCAGTGAAGACAGAGATAAATAAAACTTCAAATAACAAAATAGGTTAAAAATTAATTTTGTGAATGTGTTTAGGAGAACTCTCGAGAACAATCACAGATTAATTTAGTCAGGATGATCAAAAAGTCTGAAGTTAAAACAAGCTTCTAAAATGTCATTTTTCTCATAAATGCACTGCAGGTCTTCAGTTTTAGGCCAGCAGGCTCACAGAGATCCACTTCACTGTGACGTGTAGCAGCTCTCATACCTGTGTGCTCTGTGTCCAGGTGATGTCCATCCTTCTCCACGGAGACGCCGCGTTCGCTGGTCAGGGCATTGTCTACGAGACCTTCCACCTGTCTGACCTGCCGTCCTACACCACACATGGCACCGTGCACGTGGTGGTCAACAACCAGGTAACCTCACAGTTACAGTTACATACACAACCTGCTAATGGGTCACACGGTTTGCCGAGCCATCACCTCCCTGTCGTCGTGTCCACAGATCGGCTTCACCACAGACCCTCGCATGGCCCGCTCCTCGCCGTACCCAACGGATGTGGCTCGCGTCGTCAACGCTCCCATCTTCCACGTGAATGCCGACGATCCCGAGGCCGTCACCTACGTCTGTAAGGTGGCGGCTGAGTGGAGAGCCACCTTTCACAAAGACGTTGTGGTCGACCTGGTCAGTAAAAACATGCAAACTGCTTTAAAGGGGCAGTTCACCAAAAGTCAGACACGTTCCAAGTCAGTGGCTGTAGAGACGTAAGCAGCGCTTATTTGTGTATGGAGAAAAAATCTGAACGGATACATAAACATGTAACTCAATTTCATCATTAATAAGTTAATAATTTTGATCCTACCAGTGATGGTAAAGTAAATCTCTGCATATATTAAATTCTTTCAATACATATTTTTATTTCCTTATATATTCATATTTGCATTAATTCCATCATTTATTTACTTTACCATTTAATTTTACAAAGTATTTATACACATTCATTTTTACCTAATTTATTTAGATTTTATTTTCTCCTGTATTTATTTCCCCAAACTTATTTATTTCTGTGCACTTTGCTCATAACAGAGAAATTAATGCATAAACGCATTAAACTCTTTATAAAGGAATTCATTAATGTTGGATACATGTAAAAGTATATTAATTTACTCATTGATTTATTTTAATATGAATTGTTTATTGGTGGTTTTTATCCTTCATACTTGGACACAAACGCTATCATTTTCATCTCGTTTGTTCAGCTCTTTATTTTTATAATCTGTACGTGAAGGTAATGAAAAAGCTGAATTCATCTTTGAGTTTTCTTTCATTGTTTTTTTTTCTTCTGTCCATTAAGTTCTTTGTTTTTGCTGTTTTTAGGCCTCAGTTTGACTATTTATTCTTTTTCATGTCTTTTCTTTAACGTCTTCAGCCTATTTTAAATGTATTTTCCACCTTGCTATAATTGTTTTTAAAAATATTTTTCTGTCACTTAGTGCCTTGGACCTTTTGTTGGGTGTATTTATTTTTATGTTAGCACATTTGCACTTTTGTACATGTACATATGTTTTGCATATAGGTATGAGCATGTGCATTTTAGTTTCTGTATTTGTTCCCCTGATATTATGCAGTCATATTATATTAATTTCATGACCCCTTAAATCATGACCGCAGCAAACAGCTGACTCACAGAAGCTCAGATGATTTCCATGATCTTGAATTTATTCTTACCTGTTCAGACACCTGGAAGCAGTCTTTACAGCGTGTCTGTATGCGCAGGTGTGTTACCGTCGGATGGGCCATAACGAGATGGATGAGCCGATGTTCACTCAGCCGCTGATGTACAAACAGATCAAGAAGCAGAAGCCTGTTCTGCAGAAATACGCTGAGAAGCTGATCGCAGAGGGAGCCGTGAGCCGGCAGGAGTACGAGGTAAAGCTCGCAGCGACACACTCGTCCACACGGTCAAGTATTTGTTTTCAGCAGAAAAGCTTCAAATGATCCAGCAGCTTCTGCCCGGTAGCGGAGCCCAGGAGAAAGATGTTATCACTGACGCTGGTGACCGTGAAGTGAATCCTGCTGAGCTGTTTAAAGGTAACAGGTGAATGCTTGTCTGTCTGTCTGTCTGTCTGCAGGAGGAGATCTCCAAATACGATAAGATCTGCGAGGAGGCATATGCTCGCTCCAAAGACGAGAAGATCCTCCACATCAAGCACTGGCTGGACTCCCCATGGCCCGGTAAGAGAAGAAGAGGAGGGAGGGATGAGTCTGACTTCCATTCTGTGGATGTTGTAAAACTGATCCAGTGAAGTAAAACGTAAACAAAAAGCTGATACAAGTCTGAGGCGATGAAGAGAAACTCGAGAGTATTTCAAGTCTCTGGCGGGAGCGAAAAGATCCTGTTTGAATCTTGAACTACATCAGGCTGCATGGGTGTGGCTACTGTGACATCACCCATTTTAAAGCCTCTATTTTAGCTTGATGGCTGCTACTGTTGTTTTTTACAGCAGTAAATATATTTAGACAAAAGGGGGCATCACACAGTCACAGATACCTGCTGATTATTTCTTCTTCTTCTTTCTTTATTTTTCTTTCAAATTTCAAATTCAGATTTTATTTTTGGGTTTTTTTGCCCTTGACAGTTCAGCAGTGAAGAGTAGAACCTGAACCCGGGCCGCTGCATTTTGGCCATAAGACACATGGGCCCTACCTGCTACTTATTTCAATGTAACATCTGCATAAGATCATAGAATTTCACCAAAACTGGAGCTCAGCCTTCGTGGACAGTCTGTTAGTACAATTAACTGCATAGCAGCCATATTATTGGTCAGATAATTGCATTAAAAATACAAAGATGTGACTTTAGATGGAAGTATTTCCCACAGACTGTCGGAGGCAAAGACCAAAAACACTCCTGCAGTTGCGTTTGTGTCAGTAAGGTGAGCTGAAACTTGGCACGATTAGAAGCAGCGCCCCTTTTTTTGGTACTTTTGCACACCTCGTTTACCCGCTGCCATTAATCAACAAACGTTAGCAGCATATTTTAAATACAGCAAGATGAATATTATTCTTGCTTCAGTTTTTAAACTTTTGTTTTCAGGTTTTTTCACTCTGGACGGTCAGCCAAAGTCGATGAGCTGCCCCTCCACCGGTCTGACTGAAGAAGACTTGAACTACATCGGGCAGGTGGCCTCGTCCGTCCCCGTGGAGGACTTCACCATCCACGGAGGTCTGAGAACAGTGTGTGTTTCTGACTGAATAAACAGGAACAAACAAACAAAGCTGCGTTCCAGTGATGATGATCGTTTATCGCCGCAGGTCTAAGTCGTATCCTGAAGAGTCGGGCCGAAATGGTCAAGAACCGGATGGTAGACTGGGCTCTGGGGGAGTACATGGCCTTCGGATCGCTGCTGAAAGAGGGGATCCACGTCAGGCTGTCAGGGCAGGACGTCGAGCGAGGGACCTTCAGGTAAACCCGGAGACGGGCTGTGCTGGGCTGGGTCCAGGGTTCTGCTAGTCTTCAGTGATTCAAATATCTTTTTATGGTAAAGAACAAAGCTTAAAGTTGGAGAAATATTTTTGTAAATGAATAAAAATGTAAAAATAATGTTTAAGAAATAAAGTGAATTGAGCATCTGCTCCTCATCTAAAGGAGGTAAGAAAAGCTCCCACAGTCAGTTTGATGATCTCAGATCAGCACTGTTTATCCCCAGAGTCCTGCTGTAGTAGCTTTAATGAACACAAAGACTTCAGAAAGTAAATTTGGTCAAAAAGAAACAAGCTCAGTTAAACGGGGTTAAATTCAAGTGGCTCAATAACTACAAATCTCAGTAATGTGCGATAAAATGGTGCCTTAGATGAAATGAAGAAGAGGAAGAAGAAAAGCTCAGTGAGACGTTCAAGAGCAACATGAACAGCGCAGGGTTAAAATCCAACAAATATGCTTTACATAGTAAATTTAACGCTGCTGTTCTCTTCACAGCTTTCAAGAACAAATCAGAAAATAGTACAAATGAAGACAGATGTGACCATAACTCTGGCCCCTCCAAACCCTTACCTCGTTTATAATTTGGCTGATCTCCCTGATCACGCTTTTATTTTTTACTTTCAGCTGCAGTGGATTAGTAGATCTCGTACGTCTGAGCTGTCTGTAGCACGTTAGTCCCCGACTCTAATCAGAGTTCATATGAGAATGTTCACGGACCCTTTCTGTCCCCTCTCAGCCACCGTCACCACGTCCTCCATGACCAGAACGTGGACAAGAGGACCTGCATCCCCATGAACCACCTGTCCCCGGACCAGGCGCCGTATACTGTGTGCAACAGTTCACTGTCGGAGTACGGTGTACTCGGTGAGTCCTCGCTCTCTAAAGGTGAAACGTTGCCGTCATCATTGGCGGTTTTGTTTTTTGGGGGTGGATCATTTTTGTTTTTCTGATGATTGTTTCTGCGTCTGCAGGCTTCGAGCTGGGTTTCGCCATGGCGAGCCCGAATGCTCTGATCCTGTGGGAGGCTCAGTTTGGAGACTTCCAAAACACGGCACAGTGCATCATCGACCAGTTCATCTGCGCCGGTCAGGCCAAGTGGGTGAGACAGAATGGCATCGTGCTGCTGCTGCCACACGGCTTGGAGGGCATGGTGAGGACGCCACCAACGCAACCACAGATACATAAACCTCAAGTTTCCCCTGCTCCAGGAAAGCTCCTTCTCCCTTTTCTCCTCCCTCCTCATCTCAGACTGTCATTAATCAGATAATCAGAGGTTTGAGTCTGAATGTTTCCTCTTTTATTGAGTAAAAACTAAAATAAAATAAGAAATCCGGGTTGATTGGCGACAGCTCTGAACAACTTGAATATGGCTTTTCTGTATTTTGATATTTCCGTTCATTGATTGAGGATAATCAATACATCTTCCCTGGTCTTTCTTCTCTAACATCTGTGTGACTTCATGTTCACTAAATAAAGGAAATTTTGTCTTCAGGGTCCTGAACACTCTTCAGCTCGTCCAGAGAGATTCCTCCAGATGTGCAACGACGACCCAGATGTGTTGCCTGTGAGACAGACACACACACACACACGTACATACACATACAAACACAGCAGTGATGTCAGAGAGGGTTGTGTATTACGAAGCTGGTTTCTCTCCCTTAGAACATCACCGAGGACTTTGCCGTTCGTCAGCTCTACGACTGTAACTGGATCGTGGTGAACTGCTCAACTCCTGCAAACTACTTCCACGTTCTCAGACGGCAGATCCTGCTGCCCTTCAGGAAGCCCGTAAGACTCGTGCACACAGACACGCATTAAAGCTAATGCCAACCTGAACCTTTAAAGCCAAGTATTAACCAGCTTTAAAGTTTAAAGACAGAATAAAAGTGCTCTTTAATAACCTGTCATGTTTGTGTCTCCAGCTGATCATCTTCACTCCCAAATCTCTGCTCCGTCACCCTGAGGCCAGATCGAGCTTTGACGAGATGCTGCCCGGTAACCTCTCTGCTCAGACCTCTGCAGCTTTAACAGCATTAACAGAGACACACAAAGTCTGACCGCCACTGTCTGTTCTCTTCACCGTCCTCCTCTTTTATCCTTTTCCTCCTGCTTTTCCATCTGCTTTTTATCTCCTCCATTTTCTTCTGCTTTTTGTGCTGTTTCCTTTCTTCCTTTTTGTGATCCTCCTACTTCATCCTCCTCATTCTTTTCCTTCACCTTCTTTTTGTCTCCTCCTCCTGTTTCCCTTTCTTCCTCCTCTGCCTTTTTCTTCTCTCCTGTTCTTCCTCCTTTTTCTTTCTTCTCCTTCCACCCTACTTTTTCCATCTTCCTCTTTTTGTCCTTTTATTTTTATTCTTCTTCTCTTTTGTGCTGCCCCCTCCCTTTTCTTTCTTCCTCCTCCTCCTCCACCACCTTCTACTCGTCATTATCCTCATTCTTCTCCTGCTGCCTCTCTTTCCTTTCTTCCCCCTTCTCCTTTTCTATTCCACCTTCTTCTTGTTGTCGTCCTTCTCCTCTTCCTCCTCTGTGCAGGAACTCACTTCCAGCGGCTGATCCCTGAGGCGGGCGGAGCGGCGGAGCGTCCAGATGCGGTGACAAGGTTGATCTTCTGCACGGGGAAGATTTACTATGAGCTGACCAAAGAGAGGAAGACCAGAGGCTTGGAGGACACGGTGGCCATCACTCGCATAGAGCAGGTACACACACACACACACACACACACACACACACACACGCACGCGTGCAACAAGGAGGCTTCTGATTGGCTGCAGCCTGGTTACATTTTGGGAGAGGGGATTACGGAAAGTAACAGTAATGCACAGCGGCGTTACAAATGCAGCAGGCAGTAACGTGCTCGCCGTCTCTCCCCGCAGCTCTCCCCATTCCCATTCGACCAGGTGAAGGCAGAGATAGAGCGCTTTCCCAACGCCCACCTGATCTGGTGTCAAGAGGAGCACAAGAACCAGGGTTACTATGACTATGTGAAGCCTCGCATCAGGACCACCACTCTGAAAGCCAAGCCCGTCTGGTAAACCATCATCATCAGGCATCTGTCTGTCCACGATGGTGCAACCTATGGCCTTTGACCCCACCCTCTCTTTGTTTCAGGTATGCTGGCAGAGACCCGGCATCAGCTCCAGCAACAGGAAACAAAAACACTCACCTGACAGAACTGCGGCGTTTCCTGGACACCGCCTTCGGCACAAACGCATTCAAAGACCAGCAGTGAACATGTGAAATGTAACACCTGGAATCAGCCCTCATTTGTCTCACCTGAATTCACGCACACATCATACAGTTAGTCCTTTGTGTGGCTAATCACACTGCACAGGAGCAAACAGGAAAACAGCAGGAACTCCATCCAAAAAATCAGATTTAACAGATCACAGCAGGAGGTGGAGCGTCAAATATCTCCTTGGATTCAAATTTAAACTTTATTTTTCTGGTCTGTAACAGACAGAAACAGCTAACAAAAATATAACTGTATTCACATAATAAAAATAATAACAGATGAAATGAGCTGCAGTTTGTTTTTATCCTGATTTCTTCAGTTTGATGCCGGTAAAAGTGGCTGAATTCTCCATCAGAAGCTCCTCAGGTTGGGATCACGGTGCCGCTGAGGAAACCTTAAAATCAGTCAGATTCTCAGTGAACTCCTGAACTAAGTCTAAATATTTTTGAATGAACTTTGGTATTCTTCTACTCAGTCAAAAACGTCTGGGGAAAAATCTGGAAGTTGAACCTCATTTCTCATAATGACTAATAAAATTTTTCAGCTTTGTGCCGGGGACAGGACATTTGAGTTAGCATTGTTAGCGCTCCCCATTCAAAACTGATGGGAGCCCGGCTAGCTGCAGAGAGCAGGTGTTTTTTTGTTTTTTTTCCCCCACCTTTCAGCAGGTGTGTTCACTCACTGAAACTCAAATTAAGCCGACGACACAGAAATCAGACGTTTCAGAAGTCCATTGAACTGTCTGATTTTAGGCTTCCCTCAGTGTCACAGTGATCATTTGTACACGTGTTCATGTGAAAAAGGAGCTGTTGATGGAGAATTCAGCTGCTTTAAAAGCACCACATCAGGGTAAAAACAAACCCCAGAGAGAAAAATGGGAGCTCATCAGACCCCTTCCCTTTACTGGCCCTCATCCAATCTGAGTGAACCGGTACGGTATTAGTGCTGAGGTCAGCTTCAGGCTCAGCTTCACCACAAACAACGAGGCAACTCAGCTTCAGCATCTTCCTTTGATTCAGGATAAACATTCTGGGGAGTTTAAACTTTTTTTTAAGGTGATTTAAAATAAGAGGTTCTAAAACTCTAAAACTCTAAAACTGGAAAGCAAAGAAAGGATCGTGACACTGACAAAAACCTGTGAGGGTTTCAGAGGTTTAGGTGTGTTTGTGAATGTCCAAATGATAAAAGCTGGTCAGATCAGATAAGTGCTGAGTAAAATCTACTCTTAAATGGACAAACTGTTTACTGAAGTCTGGAAGGTTTCGATCAGAAGTCAGATTCATGTGCAGAGAATATGAATTTGTGACTTATAAAGTCGGACCTGAGAGATAAAAGATGAACAACATGTAGTCTTAAATTGGATGATTTTTCAATAGTTTGGTATGTTGTGCTCAAATATTTGAAATATTTGGCTAAAAAGCACTGTTGTAGTTACAGTTGGGCTTTTATTTATTCTTTATAGCTGATCAAATCCAGCTGTGGGGACACTTTTGTTTCCAAAATTTAAACACAAGAAGCAACGTGAGACCTAAAAGTCTAAAATTGGTAAAAATTTTCTATGAGTTCTGGTCTTTTCACCAGAATTCGTAGAAAATTTTCACAAGAGTGAAAAGGTTAAGCAGCCACGCAAAGATCAAAAAATAAGAATTTTGAATGCAAAGGCTAGATGCTCAGATCAAGTCTTCCTCAATAAAATGTCTTAAATTGGGGAAACTTTGAATGAAGTCTGGTGCAATTAGTTCAAGACATTTTGGTGATCGATATGCAGCCTCTGTCAACAGTTGCAACAAAAAGCTCCTTAGGCAACATTAAGTTTTTTTTTTGTTTGTTTTTTCCTTACTGATGCAGCTTTGCTTTAGAAAATGTTCTAGTGGAGTTGAGCCTGAACGACCTTTGACCTCACCGTTCTCACACACACACACACACACTCTTTCACAATGTCAGGAGGTAATTACAGAACAAAGGTTTCCTCTCTAGTCCACCTTCATCCTCCTCATCATTATAGGAGCCGTTCTTCTTCTTTGCACAGAAATCCTGAAGAGTTGCAGAAACTTTTGATTATTAGCTTTTTAAAGTGCTCGTTGGCATCATCAGCGCCACCTGATGTGAACCAGAATCACTAAAGGCGACAGGTGGTGGTTTTTTACCTGTCGGCAGGTGTGTCCGTGTGTCATTAGAGGCAGCGCTGAACATAGATTTTATTGTCTTTTACTTTGAAGGGTTCTTTTACGCACTGCTGATAATTGATTTGACCCCCTGGCTTCTGTCCCCCCCCCCTCCGCGAGCGTGCATCCCGTGCCAAAATGGACCGCGAGCGTTTTTAGTGTTTTTTGGCGTCCGGCAAGCAGTTGAGCGATTAAATGGTCCGCTGCTGGTGGCGTTCTGCGAGACAAAGAAAATGATTTATTTATTTTCATAAAAGGGGATTGAACTTCTCTGCATTATATTGCTTCATTCAATAAAGAAATCTGTATGTACTGAAGAGCTGCGCCTCCCTGTCCTTCCACACTGCACACATCACGTTTCTGCACACACTTCAGTTTCCACCAAACAAGCTGCAGGAGTCAACATCTGACGGCGGTCACACATTGTACGTTTATATTACCACCCATATTTATTCATATTTTATGAATTAAGTCTAAAAAGTACAGCGCTGTGAATGAACTCTGGTGCTGTGGTTAATGAGTGTTTGCTTTCAGCGTGACGTGAAAATTAAAAAATCAAAGCTTTTTAAAATTTTTTACAGGAACTGACCGGGTTTCCAAATGAACTTTAGTTCCATGTGAAGGATTTCATGTATGAGTCCAAACATGTCAAAACACTGAATGATATCTGGTAATGTTTGATGAACAAGAGTGTAAAATATTAATTTTTACACCTAATAATCTGCTGCAATTCAACCAAAACTGCGAGGTTCCCTGAAGAAAGACGTATTTGCAGTTGAAAACAATCTGGTAAGTGAACCTTCACTGTCTGACCTCATAAGTTTGCCATTTACACCGCAAAACAGTGGTTATAAAAAGCAAGCAAATTCTTACTTTGCAAGTATCCTACACACAAAATAAGTTAAAATGAAAGAATAAGCATATAAATAAACTACAAATACAGATGAAGGGTAGAGTGTGGTCAGAATTTAAAGTGTAATTATGCATACTATTAGAATGGTAAGACATTCAGAATGTACGAGTGTTACATAGGATTGTATTGTGTGCAAAATTGCAGGTGTGCAGGTCTGTTTTGAGAGTTAAGGCAGGTAATCGCAGTTCATTAATCAGTCAGTGGTTCAGCAGCCTGATGGCCTGTGGATAGAAACTGTTCTTTACTCTGGTTGTCTTTGCTTATACACTCCTGTAACGTCTGCCAGACGGCAGGAGTGTGAACAGTGTGCTGTCGGTGGTTACAGTCCTTCATGATGATGTGTGCCTTCTTTATTATCCAGGCATTATAAGTGCCTGCAGTGATGGGAAGGCAACTCCACAGATGAATTATGCTGCTTGATGACACACGAGGGCCTTCCTGTCCTGAATATTGCAGTTTCTATACCACACTGTGATGGGGTTTTACAGGAAAATCAGTAAGTTAATAATATATAAGTTAATAAAATCAATAAGTTACCTTGCAGAGAGTTTGAGGGTTAAGAACAGGCGATGTGTTAGAAGTGAATCAGCTTTTGTTTGGCACAGTTTGAAACTGGATAAATCACATGCTACATTTTTGGGGAGTAGTTCCTGCTTTCGCCTCATTTAAAGTCCAGAAATGGCAAAATTATGAATGAAGTCCTCTCCAATCAGTATGCGTCGGGATTTGATATTCGATCCTACGACAGTTGATCTTGAAGTTGTCGAGTATGTGAACAGTTTGTTGTGTTGAGGCGTGAGGCAAACTGTCTCCCAAAGCTCTGGAAGTTTGAGGTTGTGTCTCAAGATTCTTTATTGATTAAAAACAAAGTGCAGGAGGCAGCTTCTTTTTTTAATCTAAAATTAGCAAAATTTTGAAGGAAGTCTGGCACAGCTTCATAGCATGATATATTAGGTTTGTATACAGTTATATAAGTGCACCATCCTTAAATGGCAAATTTTTGAATGAAGTCTGGCACTGTTTTGTGCCCATGGTTAGATTGGTGTGCAAAAGGACATTAATTTGTGGTTTCCAAAGTTGAGGTCAGGGATAAAAGTTAGAGAACTACACGTGAATAAACTTAAGTCTGAAATTAGCAACATTTGCTTTCAATAATTAAGTTTTTCTATAAAATAGTTTGCTGCATAATTAAAATGATAAATTAAACTAAGTCTAAAATTAGCAACATTTCAAATAGAGTCCTATGATTGTATTTCAAGTTGATGGATGGATGTACTGATTATTTTTGTGAGGACCTCATTTAAATCAAGTTGGAAAATGGTTAAATTAGGATGGAGTCTGGTAAAAGTGGATCAGCAAGTGTTGGTTTTTAATAATTCAGTTTTACATTAAGTCATTTGCTGTATTTAAGCCAAAAATGTGAGTTTTTATTCCCTGCAATAAAATGTGAACATGTGTATTTTACCAAAATTGTACCTGATTAAATAGAAATGGAATTCTAAAAGAAAAAAAATCTAATTTTGAATGAAATCTTGTACTACTGGAAGGACTAAATGACCAATCCAAAATAAACAATCAAAACATTCAATTAAGTTCGGTAATGTTTAGTTGGTGAGTGTCACCTTTAAATAATTCAGTCTTTCACCAAAATAAATCTGGCTTTTTATTGTTTAGAGTACAGGCAACTAAGTAGAAATGATGTGGTGTGAAAATGGGTAAATTCTGACATTTTGAATTCTGGTACTATGTCTATCTAGATTCCCAACACAAACATAACTAAATGCTAAATTAATTACATTTTGAATGAACTCTGGTGTTGCTTTGAAGATCAGCTATGCTGGAAGTGGGCAGAGATGATGTCAAAGTGGTTCTCAAGTTCATCTCATTTAAATAAAGTCAAAAACAGGTTCATTTTGAAAATAAAATCACATAATCACATAAAATTGTTGATAAATGAGCCCCGGTCAGGAGTTCCTGGTTTTACCGTTAGTGAAACGTCTCAGAGCGTCTTATTTATACACAGCCTGTAAAGAATCCTTAAAGCTCACAAGTCCAATGGAATGAAGTGTTTACTGCCACCTGCTGGGCACCTGATCCACCCCTAAGTATAAGCTTGATCAAAAAGGAAAGTTTTAAGCTGAATCTTAAAAATAGAGAGGGTGTCTGTTGTTGTGGAAATTTTAGTGCATTGAATAAAAAAAAAAAAAAAAGAGTCAACTGCCAGAGTTGTCTTTAGAAAGTGTATTCTTGCTAGAAGGAATTCAGTCAATACATTGTTCAGCCCCTTCCAATAATCCTGTACAGGCCACACACAATTCAGCAAGATATATGCAGCAGTTTGGGCACACAGGTCTCATTGGTGTTGCAAATGGAGGTACCAAGACAGAAACCAGGACTCCCTCTGTTAGGGAGGTCCCACATGCCTGCATCCCCACTACATCCAGGGTCAAGAGATCAAACACAACAGAAAGTATCAGAAAGAAAAAACCTGAACCCTTGGACATAACAAAGCAAGCTGGTTCTGTAGAAGAGGGGCCTGAAAACTGCCTCCCAGTCTACTCTTAAGAACCACAAGTAAGCCAGCAGTCTGAGAGCAAAGTGCTCTGTTGGGGTGATACGGTATTATGAGGTCTTTGAGATAAGATGGGGCCTGATTATTCAAGACCTTGTATGTAAGAAGAATTTCTAATTCAATTCTGGATTTAACAGGGAGCCAATGAAGAGAAGCCAATATGTGAGAAATCTGCTCTCTCTTTCTAGTCCCTGTCAGTACTCTAGCTGCAGCATTTTGGATCAGCTGAAGACTTTTCAGGGAGCTTTTAGGACAGCCTGATAATAATGAATTACAATAGTCCAGCCTAGAAGTAATAAATGTGTGAATTAGCTTTTCAGCATCATTCTGAGAAAGGATGTTTCTAATTTTAGAAATATTGCACAAATGCAAAAAAGCGGTCCTACATATTTGTTTAATATGTGCATTGAAGGACATATCCTGGTCAAAAATGACTCCAAGATTTCCCACAGTGTTACTGGAGGCCAAAGTAATGCCATCCAGAGTAAGTATCTAGTTAGACACCATGTTTCTAAGATTTGTGGGGCCGAGGTCATCCAGGCCTTTATGTCTTTAAGTCATTCCTGCAGTTTAACTAATTGATGTGTGCCATCTGGCTTCATTGATAGATAAAGCTGAGTATCATCTGTATAACAATGAAAATGTATGCAATGCTTTCTAATAATACTGCCTAAGGGAAGCATGTATAGTGTAAATAAAATTGGTCCTAGCACAGAACCCTGTGGAACTCCATAATTAACCTTAGTGCGTGAAGAAGACTCCTCATTTACATGCATTTAAATGAACAAACTGGAATCTACTGGATGAATATGATTCAAGCCACTGCAGTGCAGTAAATTCAATACCTATAGTATGCTCTAATCTCTGTAATAAAATGTTATGGTCAACAGTATCAAAGCTGCACTGAGGTCCAACAGGACAAGAACAGAGATGAGTCCACTGTCAGAGGCTGTAAGAAGATCATTTGTAACCTTCACTAATGCTGTTTCTGTACTGTGACTGAAACTCTTCAAATAAACCGTTCCTCTGCAGATGATCAGTTAGCTGTTTTACAACTACTCTTTCAAGAGTCTTTGAGAGAAAAGGAAGGTTTGCCTATAATTAATTAAGATAGCTGTGTCAAGTGATGATTTTTTAAGTAACGGTTTAATTACAGCCACTTTAAAGGCCTGTGCCACATAGCCAGCTAAAAAAAGACAGATTGATCATATTTAAGATTGACTCATTAATTAATAGTAGGACTTCTTTGGGCAGTCTTGTAGGAATTAAACCTGCACATGTGAACCACACCAGGGGAAAACCAACCAGACTTGGAATTAAACCGACTAAACCCTGCAGATGTAAAAACACCCTCAGAGTATCACACAGACAGGTCACATGCTGCTCCCTGGTGGTGAATGTTTGTCACATAGTGAAGATGGAAACTACACAACGTACCTTTAAAGTGACATCCGCATAATAAATAAAAAAGATGATCTGCATAATGAGTGCTTTTACTATAGGTGTACTTTGATGCCAAACTGTTATACTATTAATTAAGTTGGCTTACAGTGTCTCTTGGTTTTAGGAGGTAAGATTGCAGCTTTGGGTGTGAGAGGTCCCAGGTTCAAACCCCACATGAGCCCCTGATGCTTAAACCCAGCCACGGGTGAAAGCAGTAAGGCAGGATCAGGAGAGATCAGGCTCACCTGTGTTCATCTGGAGAGAAGCCTTTCAGCTTTCCAGCTGATCTGGATTCAGTTTTAAAGGCAGCTGGTAAAAACTCCAAAGTATACTGACATCTGCACATCCAAAAGCTCGGCTTAACCTTTTTAAACAGGTATGATGTGAGCGCGTCCCTCCATGTTCACACATTAAGCAAACATCACATACACTGAAGCTGAAGACGAGGCTAACCGTGTGTTTGGCCTTCTGTGAACCTCTCCAGGTTTCTTCTCAGCAGACATGTTAAGCTGAAAAGCTGCATCTTATGTGTACCTTCAGCATGCAGACAGCATCTCACGGGAAATATCTGAATATGTCTGGAGAGACCCTCATTTTAAAACTCCTGGAAACAGCCCTGATTCAACGCACACCTGTGCAGTCAAATATCTGAGATCTAAATGCCTGGTGTCTGACTGCTTTCTGCTGCTTGCTCTTTGCTCAGGTTCAGTTTGCAGGTTACTCACCTGTCTAGCCAGCACAGGTAAGTCTGATGGAGTCTGTGTGGATGTCTCTCTCTTTCTCTCCTGTGTGTGGATGTAAATGGACTAGTTCTTATGTAGCGCTTTTCTATTTTTCTGCGCTTATACAACACGTTTACATTTACTCCATTCACACAAGCACTTCCATGATTAAAAGCTAAGTGCTTTTTATTATACACATTCACACTCCAACGCTACCGCCGACCTTCCGATCAGTAGGTGACCTGCTCTACCTCCTGAGCTACAGCCACCCCATAATCTCTCTCTCTCTCTCCTGTGTGTTGATGTCTCTCTCTCTCTCTCTCCTGTGTGTTGATGTCTCTCTCTCTCTCTCTCCTGTGTGTGGATGTCTCTCTCTCTCTCTCTCCTGTGTGTGGATGTCTCTCTCTCTCTCTCTCCTGTGTGTGGATGTCTCTCTCTCTCCTGTGTGTGGATGTCTCTCTCTCTCCTGTGTGTGGATCTCTCTCTCTCTCTCTCGCCTGTGTGGATATCTCTCCGGTTTAACCTGCTGGCCGGCAGCGATCAGCGATGCAGAGGAACCAAACTGAAACGGCTCAACAGAGTAATTAGGCCCGCTGGATCGGCTCTGCTCTCCCGTGTGAAAACCTCCTGGAGCTGCGGGGGATGGTGTCTCCTCCTCAAACCGGATAATTGGACGCAGAGGCCGGCGGCAGGCAGCGCTAGCTGACCAAGCTGCGGGCTTTGAATCTCGGCCTCACTGCCAGGATTTTATTGGGACTTTTTTGCCGGATATTTGGGCCGTCTCTGGGGGAGCTCCCTGGCCGTGGACGCTTCGGGAGGCCGCAGTTCTTAATGCTCCGGAGGCTCCGAGAAGAGCAGATTGCGGAGCCCCGGAGCAGGGCACGGACAGCGGGGGAGTAAGGAGGTAGGCAGCTGCGGGGACCAGCTGTGACCGTACGTGTGTGTGGGTGACAGGCACGCGGCCTCGATCAGGGAACCGTATCGATAATCGGATCACTTTGGGGCTAATCGGTGCGTAGGTGCACCTCGCCGACCGTCAGGTGAGTGTTCTGTGGAGGAAGAAGCTAGCATGTGTCTTACAGTTAGCCTCGCCGCGTTCCATTGTCACAGATAGCTAGGCTAACGTGCTAGCTCAGAAGCAAGTATGGAAACGATAAAAATTCTTTGTTCCTGTTGGATTAAGAACACCAGCAGCCGTTTTCTGCCTCACGCTGCATCCATTTTAATAGCAGAACTCTGTGAAATGTGTCCCACTGCTTAGACGCAGAGGACTGCTGTCGGTGTTAGCAACGAATGCTAGGCGGCGGTGCTAACGAGCTGCGGCCGGAGGAGCCGCACTTCCAGGCGGCTGGAGCAGCAGCTGCCTGCTAGTTAGCATGTTAGCATCAGCGCCCCTCCTCCGCCTGGTTGCAACACCGCGAGGACTCAAAATGTCTTCTGACACTCATTTTGTTTCCATCCGTGCGGGCGGAGGGCTGACGGAGCCAGCGACAGGCGTTCGGCATGTTTTAGCACGAATTTCAGTCTTTGACCAGTTATTAGGCGCTTGCGTGCGCAGCGTGCACGCGAGCAGACTGAAACCGGTTTAGCTCCGTTCATATTGTTCACAGCTGCAACCGCTTCAGGGCCGGAGCACGAATGTCAGAGACGCTGTTTAATAACTGCACTCAAAAGTCCATTAGCATTTAAATGGGCTGCTCCGCACAGGTGGAGGTACCTTTTAAAACTAGCACCACCCAAACACCTGCCCGCAGTTCCTCTGACGGCCAGCAGAGGCGCCACAGTGAGCCAGTCCCCATAGACTCCCATGTTAAAACTTTCCAGCAGAAATAAACAGGTTTACATCCTGATACAAAAACTGCTTTGGTCTCTGCAGCTAATTTCCCCCTTCATAACAGCTGTATAGGGAGAATGTGTCAATAACTCACCTGTTTAAATAAAGTTTGCATTATTGGGGTCGTGGCCTCTCTGATTGACAGGTGTATGGCGACATGGGCGGCTGTAGCCGCTAGCTGTCTGCTGGGCTTCACCTCAGCTAACTGGACTTCTGAACCGTGTTTGTGCTGTTGGGAGTCTTTTGTTGCATTTTTAATGCAACTATCTGACCAGTAATATGGCTGCGTGCGTTTCATTGCACTAAGAAGGCAGAGCTCCAGTTTGGCGCACAGTGAGATTTTAGGATTTGATTGTATGTGACTGATCAGCAGGTATCTGTGTGTGCGAGAGAGATGGTCCCAGCTAACTGAAATCATTCCTGATTTCAAAGTCTTTTGTGTTTTAGATTTAAGTGTGATTTATCTTTGAGGTATGAGTGAGAGTAAAACTGAGCTCAGGTGAGTCAGTTGCTGAGATAAACTGCTGTAATCAGATGGCTTCACCTGACTGAGTTCAGGTGTGTTTGTCAACTTTAAACTTTCCAGTCGTGTAAATAATTGCATTCATCCTTTTCCTTGCTGGACTTTGTTTACGTGTGAAACAAGCGGCTTGTTAGCTCAGGCTAATCAGAATTACTGACAGCTTACACACCTGGGTAATGTTTGTGACAGCGTGCTTTGTAGGCGGAGCTAAACTGGTGGCGTTGTCAGTTGTGCGGTGCCTTTGTGTTTTTTAAAAAAAGTCAGGGTTTGTAGCACTCTTCCTGTTGGACACCTTCACACCAAAGTCCACGCTAATCTGCCAGTTAAAGGAGAGCGTTATCAGCAGGTGACTCCAGGTGTGTTTTTAACTCTCAGCTGTTCCTCTTCAGATAGTCTGCAGGGACAAAAATACTCTCACCAATCCAATGAAGCTCCAGCTGTTTTCTGCAGCTGATAATCAGTTACAGATGGATTATAGGCTGACATGTGGCTCTGGTGTTTGATGGCTCAGAATAATCCAGAGTTCAGCAGGTGAGTGTGAGGAATCAATGAGGTAAACTGACTGTGATCAACTGAGGAAGTTGTGAGAAATTAGAGCACAGAAACAAACATTTTCTACCTGAAGCTTCTCAAACCTCAGGATTTAAACCCAGGGCTACTGTGGAGAAAATTGTGATGACTGTAAGTGACTAAAAGACTTTATTTCACCCTGCTGAGTTTCCTGTGAATGTGTCAGTGGGTCAGGCTGACTTCAGTCACTCCACCTCCATCCTAGAGATTCAGAGAAACGAGGAGTTTTTATTTACCTGCCGACCCTCCAGACGCCTCCAGTGTACATCCACCAGCTCTTTGTTGTGGTTCTGCGAGGGGCAAACACCTGGAAGGACTTTCTGTCTCAGAGGCAGCTTTTACTCACTGGATGAAGATCTGCTCTCAGCCTTTTTTCTCACTGTAGCTTCACATGCTGGTTTCCTTTCATCATTGCTGGGGACACATTAAGGTTTTTGGGTTCTTCCTCCGGAGAGTTTGAGCATCAAACGTGTTGTTTCCAGCGTTCTGTTGAATTTCATGCATCAGTTTATGGATTTATTCAAACAGAAAAACCAGTTTAACCTGCACTGGAACCTAATGCAGTGATGCTCACAAGCTTTGTGTATTGCTCTGAAACCAGTGCACATACAGTGCATCAGGAGCATTGGGGGGAACAAACATTAAAGGGTGTTAAATTCAGAGGAAACACTGAGAATTTTAACGGTTAAAGCTGTAAAAATGAGAGCGAGCAGGCACATTTACAAGGACAAAAAAGTCAGATTGTTTTTGATCCATGATGGGTTTTTTTTTTTTTTTTTTTTTTTAAGCTGAAGGGACTTTTTGTCGTGATAAACACTGTTTTGTCGAGTGTGTGGCGTCAGCCTGACCCACAGAGACACGCTGATCAGATTATTAAGAACACAGCAGAACAGTCCTTTAATGTATCGGCCTCAGGACTTATCTGTTTTTCGCTCTATCAGATTCTCAGCACCTTTTTCTCACTGATGTTAGCAGCTCCTCATGTGTGATCAAGAGCTGAGAGGTTTTCTTTTTACAGTGAAGATTTCTTTGTTTCTCTGCCGGCTGGCATCAGCTGAAGTCTGCACACCCAGACGCTTCTCTGCCTTTGAATATTTGTTGAACCTTTGCGTGTTCTACTGTTGCTCCTCCTCTGCGATCTTTAATCATCTCCTCAAACCTCAGTTTGTGACTCAGGTTTCTTTCAGAGGAAATTCACCCATCATGCTGAAAGGGATGATGAAGGTGGTGGTGAATCACTGGTTATGATGAAGTTCAGGCCGAAATGCTTGAATTGCTGCTTCCTGCTGGTCTTATCAGATGTTAGAGACACACTTTTGGTTCTGGTCTGTCACCACATTACGTGACAAATCGTCTGTCACTGCCCACATTCCATCTACGGGGAAACAACATTAAAAAGAGTTTTCCTTTCATTTCCATCGTGTAAAACTTTCACGTTACAAACACACAAGTTTTTTCCTTTTGAACCCCTCTCCTTATTTTTCCACTTTTCCACCATCATGCTCTCCTCTGGGGGAGACACACATCCCTTGGGAGTTGCATCAGGAAGCATATCCAGCGTAAAAAAAAAAAAATCTGCCAAATCAAATATGGAGCGACCTGCTGTGGATAAGGGAGCAGCTAAAGTAGCTTTAACTTTTCCACTAATTTATTTCTGGCCCCATCTTGAACCGGAAACACTTCCAATAAACGGAATCACCTTTTTGGCACCGGAAAGCTGTTGGACCCAAAGCTGGAACCTCTTGAGTTCCTGTTGAAAATGTGGGCTGGTTCCACATCTGGGCGCTCAGCCAGGAAGCAGCTCTGAGTTTGTTAACCCAGAGATTAGAGAATCTCTGGGTTTCCTGTTCCAGAAAGAAGGTTAACTTAAACTCTTGAGTCAGTCACCTTAGTAACAGACTCTGTGAACTTAACCTGCTCGCTGCCAGGTGTTCCTTCTGACTCCTCCCCCTCCTGCTGTACCTGAACTGGCTAACCGACACTCGGTTTCATTTCATCGTTGATAAGGTTGCTGTCAGAGTGGAGAGAATTCATCTGCACGAGTTTCTACAAACACTGAAACCCCATTTAGACGTTAGTCACGTGATGGCTTTAATAATCAGTCATCAGTATACAACAGCAGTTCCATCAGTGATTATCAGCTAGACCTCTTGTTTCATCTTTGTAGCTGTGAGACTCTGGAAAGTAATGCAGCTGATTGTAATCTGATTACATTTAATGTAGAATCACTGTTTACATCACACTGATCTGAATAACACACTGAGACACTCCTGTCTCCCTCCCCTCACCCCCCAGCTGGTCGTTGCAGATGACTGCCCCTCCCTGAGCCCGGCTCTGCTGCAGGTTTCTTCCTGTTAAAAGGGAGTTTTTCCTTCCCACTGTCACCAGTTGCTTGCTAATAGGGGTCTGATTGTTGGGTTTTCTCTGTATTATTGCAGGGTCTTAACAATATAAAGTGTCTTGAGGTGACTGTTTTTGTGATTTGGTGCTATATAAATAAAACTGAATTGAATTGAATCAGTGACCGATCATCAGTCACACTGATGGATAAACGTGTGTGTGCTGGATCTTGGAGATGAAGATCTGAGTGAAGATGAGGCTGAAATGACTTTCAGACTGAAACTACAGTAAATGGATATAAAGTGACTTTTTAAAGCAGCTGCAGACAGTGTGATTGTAATCTGATTACATTTCATCTTGAAATCTGTTCATAGTCTGAGATTCAGATAAAGGTTATACAAGTCTGAACCTCGACATATTCTCAGTGGGTCGACCAGAACTGAATCCACCCGAAGGAATCATAGGCTCTATAAAGGGGCAGCAGACAGGGTCCAGGTTGGAGTCCGCCTGGTTAGCAGGACAGATCCAGTTCAGCTCTGGTCATTTCTCAGCTCGTTCCATCCCGATCCGTTCATAATGGTTTCATTTTTCCTGACACGATGCATTTTAAAATTTGTCATCCTCCCAAATATTTAAACTCTGTAACAGCTGACATGTTTCTGCTAACATGTTTGGTTCACTCATCAAATTTCCATTCATTACTGACTTCTGACCTCAGAGAGCTCAGTGATGCTGTCAATAGATCACATTAGAAATGTTCTCAGTGGAACATGAACTCAGAGTTTATCCAGTAATGGCAGAAATAATGAGAGCTGGATAAAGCGAGGCTGTTGCAGCCCATCAGAACATTCAGAGTTACTGAATAATTACTGAAAAATGAAATGCTCATAAACTGCTGCACAGACAGATTTATTGGATCAAACTAACTGGGAGTCTGCTGCTATCTGGGTCTCGGCATCCGTCAGTAAAGTGTCTGAGCCGTTTCTCTACATCTTGCCCCGTCAGCTCACAGCTGAGTCTGATTAATCAGATTCAGCTGACAAAATCAACTTTATTCAGCCTGTGATGAGGACAGAGCCACCGAGCTGCTTAAAATGACTCTTTCCTCCCCTCCCGTCTCTAACGTCAGAATCATGGTCAGCACTAGAGGCTCTGTTCTTTGTTTACCCGTTACCATGGTGAATACTCACAGCAAGAAGATCTTGGGTTCGAATACACCATCTGGCTTTTCTGTGTGGAGTTTTCATGTCTCACCCCCACCTCGTTAGCCTGAACTGGAAAAGTGGAGTTTGTTGATGCTCGAACCCCGGACTGCAGTGACGTAAATGTGGACCTGGTAGTTTCTAGGTTTAGGTTCAGGTGGCTCCTGTCAGGTGTAACAGGTCTGCAGGTAAATTTCAGCCAGGTGTTTCTACCTGTTCTGCAGAAACACCAGAAAAAAAAAAATCTGCTGTCTGTTTGCTTTTGGGACCTGAAGGAACATTTGGACCTGGAAATTATTCAGACTGGATGATGTAAACTTTATTCAATGTGGATGCTGCGTCATAGCAGCCAAAACACTGAAGAGCACCTGTAGGGACAGGTAATTGCAGCTTACTGTGAGCTTACGGAGCTCATTCAGCGCTCACAATCAGGCCCCTCCCTCACAGCTGGCTCCCTGTTGGCTCCTGGTACAGAGGTTTCACTCTCGGTGCTGCTCGTGAATCAGGTGCTTTCTTCTTTCACCAGGAATCGTTGGATATGTGAAGATCGTGCAGCTCTGATTGAAAGCAGAAAATCAGGTTTTTGTGTGTCTGTGACTCGCCGTGGCTGTGAGTCACACGAGCAACATGCTCCTTCGTGGTGCAGTCATCAGCTCCAGCGTTTGTGGACTGAATGTTTACTCTGTTAGTCATTTGTGCAGAAGTTTCATGAAATCAAAGCAAACAATGCCCCACCTCACCCATTCACCCATTTTTCTTCTGGGAGACACCAAAAAAGGTGAGCTGTGACTCATACCTCACCTGTATGAGCATCAGCGTTCAGCCCTGACAGGAAGCGATCATGAAGAAAAAAAATTACCTGCAGATTCACAGGAGATTGAATCAATCAGTGATCAAGGATAATCAGCCACCGCCCATCAGGCGATCAACCTCAGAGACTCAAACGCTGAAGCTGGTCATTGGTGAAAAGTCTGCAGAGGAGCTCGCTCAGCAGGTTGTAGTGGAGAAGGTGCCGTTATCTCCTAAATAAACGGTGCCCTCCTTCTCCTCTCAGATGCTGAAGATGGCGTCCTGCTCACGTGATCGGACTGCAGTGTGTCAGGGTGTCGACAAGCCTGACTTCTTTAAGTATGGCTGAGGAACGCTCACTGCTCCGATTCTGATCCTGCTCCTTTTGGTTTCACTTTGCACTGAAGAGCTTTACCTGGCATACCTGCAGCCTGTCTCTCTCACCTGTGTGGGCTGAGTCTCAACATACCTGACACTGATTGGTTCACCGACAGGTGTTTCTGAACCCCTGGAGAGGTTTTAGGAAGTTTTATAATTTGGCTTTCGTTAACTCAGTCATGGCGACATTTCAGTTCATCCGGCAGTCACAAATAACCATCTTTGCCTTCACTGATCACTGTGTACCCCCTCCTGCACCTTACCTGCTGTGGTAAATGTGGGTTTCATGATTGAAGTTGAACAGACACTGTCAGAAATCACAGGAACCACAAACCCAAAAGGCAAGTTCTGAGTCAGGAGAAGCATCAGCTCACCTGGCTGAAAGAAAAGTTTCACTGGCTGAAAACCAGTTTAACTGGATCATAAAGCAGATTAAATTATTCCATGAGTTATAAACGTTCAGCACACCCATATCAAAGACTGTGTGCATCCTCCCAGGCTGGTTACCTGAGTTCACAGTTAAAAGGAACTTCCTGTTGGATCTGATCAGACCGTCTGCTCGCTTTCTTCTACTCTCCACAGTGACTCGTGGATAAACATTAAAGCAGAAACATTTCTGTTCTCAAACTAATTTTTGTCTTTTTTCATAGGAAATCGGTAATAATTATTGATGATCAGAATATTGTTTTTTGTGTAAATCATTAACCCACAGCATATAATCACTTCCCTCTGGTGTATTCTGATCAATCGGTAAGGGATTAGCGAGAGAATGGAGCTCGTGAATGTGATGTCCATTCCTTCCTGTGTGCAGAGAGGCAGATGGGAAATGTAGTTTGTACCTGAGTCTGAATCAGCTGATTGGAGACAATGTCCATCTGTCTTTCAGGACTCTGTCTGTTTCTGTCTGATTGGCTCCGCCCACCATGAACCCTCTAAACCAGATGAAGGCTGGACTCCCCACCAACCCACACAGGTATATATACACGCGCACACACACACACACACACACACACACACACACACACACACACACACACACACACACACAGAGCTGTCTTAATTACACATCTTTATTTTGTATCTCATATTTGAATCAATAAAAAATTCTTAGGCTTTAAAATGTTTGATTTGTATCCTGAAACTATTGAGACAAAATTCTGTCTCATCAGTTTTTAATGTCATAAATTTGATTTTAGATCCCATAAAAGTCAACACAATAAACTGAACAAAGTCAGTTTATTTACAGCAATAGTCTGTTTTTGTCAGATTTTGTTAGATTCAACTCATTGTCACTGTGCCCACAAGGCACACAACGAAATGATCGTTCCAGATCACTCATCCAGAGACGAGCATCTGCAGTCATGCAGCCAGACCGGCGCTACCGTTAGGCAATGTGCTTTAAGTGAGCGCCTACCCACTGCGCCACTGCCACTATTGTCTGTTTTATTATTTCATCTCATCATGTTTATCTATTATTAAAAAAAAAATCTCCATAATTTTAACTTTTTATCTCATAATTTTTGGTCAAAATGGCTCGTCAATATATAGATGAGCAATATCTTTGTCTTTTTTCTTTTAATATTTTGATCCCATAACTGGTTTGTTGGGTAATTTTTATATTCCAAAACCACCTCATATTTTTGACTATATAGTTTTTATATATAGCTATAGATAGATAGATAGATAGATAGATAGATATCGTAAATGGTCACCATTGGCTGGAGTCTAAATATTATTTATTTACATCCATAAATCATCTTAGCTCATAATTGGACTGTTTGTTTTGTTTGGTTTTTTTTTAACCTATATGTGTAAATTAGGGTGCTCTGTCTGCTCAGCTGCTCTTATAAAGGAACAGGAACATCCTCTCCTGGAATGAAAAAAACAAACCCTGGGATGTTTTTCTGAGGCTCAGACGTCGCTCTGATCACGTGATTAACAAATGCCGCCTCCCTCTCCTTGTGTCTGCAGCGACGGCTCGTACCCCTACGACCCCTCCAGCTGGCAGCAGCCCACCAATCAGCCCACAGGATCCCTCTCCGTGGTCACCACTGTTTGGGGAGTCACCAATCCTTCGGCCAGCCAGGTATGACATCACCCAACAGAAAGGCCGTGACACCTTTGGAACAGCATTAAAACAGATGTTTATAGATTTCACATCCCGTCTGATGAATCTGTTTCATTTATCAGGGTCTGGGTGGAGGTGTGATGGGACCCGGGGCCAACCCAGGTGGGGGGCCCATGATGCAGGGCCCTGGGGGGCCAGGCATGGCTGGCGGACCCGGAGGCTACATGGGCCAGCAGGGCTACGGAGAGCCCAGCAAAGGTTACATGAACCAGGGCATGTATGGCCGGACCGGTGGAGGCTACGCAGGAGGACCCGGGGGGTACACGGGGAGGTGGGTGTTTTTATTTCAGATTGATTTATTCATTTAGCCCATTTTACCCAAACTCACTGCTGGAGCCTCTGGTGGAAATTACAGGAGCTGCATTTTTCAGTCCTCAGGGTGGTTGTTTGGGGGAAGTTTACCAACCACGCTCCACCCTCTCGTTCAGATATGATCAAGAGTAGATTTCAGGCAACGCCTCCGATCATCAGTGATTTTATGTGTTTACTGCAGTAGAGAAGCAAATAGAAGTTCACTCACAAACATCTAAACTGTTTCCAGCTATCCATCGAACCCCGGAGGCTCCAGAGGCTCCGCCGACTTCACCCAGGCTGCTGCGGCCGCCGCCGTAGCTGCTGCTGCCGCCACAGCAACCGCCACTGCTACAGCAACCGTCGCTGCCATCCAAGAGAAACAAAACCAGGAGATGAACTACGGACAGGTGAGCCAAAAGGAGGGGTCACTGGCTGCAGGGGCCAGTGCAGGCACCTTTAGACTGGGTCAGAGCTCCCTCTGCTGGTCACCCCTTGGAGGTGGTGTTGATTTTACTGCAGATTAAAACTGCAGACTAAACAGAGAGACCAACAGCAACAAGACATCAACTGCATGATTTGGGGTAAAATCATCTCCATAACTCAAAACTCCAACTCCTTTCAGAAATATGGGTCAGCTGTAAGCAGCTATAAAGACAGCCTGAGCCTGTTTGACCCGAAATTTCAGAATTACCTCATAATTTGAGTCAGTTAGCATTGTGGTCGGCGCAATCTGTGCTGTGAGGGAATTCATTTTAAAACTGTGGGTCCTGTCAATGTGGGCGTCACTCTGTCGACAAACATTCATTCAGATAAAGTCCAAACGCTGTGATTTAAATATTTAATGATGTTTCTGCCATAAATGAAACCTGAGTTAGTTTTTTTTTTTTTTTTTTTTTTTTCTTTTCCCACCCATTTTTGCTGATAATTATTTTTTATTTATGGATTTTATAAATGTGGTAAAACTAAACAGTGCCAAAAATTAAAGCATACTGGTCAATGTTTTGATGTATTTTTTGTGTGAATTTTCTCAAATGTCAGCATCAGAGCAGACGCCATGTTCATAACGCAAAGAAAAACCAACCACGCTTCAGGATATCATGAGTCATCACACAGTTTCCACCTTATGGTATAAGGTCACCTGACCACCATGCTAACATGGTACCATGCTGACTCACACCTGCAGCAGTCCTGTGTAATGACATCACTGATAAATTTGTTTTTGTCTCAGATGGGTGGTCCGCCCTACAATAACCAGTTCATGGCTCACTCCGGCCCTCGCGGCCCTCCTGGCATGGCTCCTGGTGGTATGGGACCTGGTCCAGGCCCTACCAGAGGTCCCCCCTCAATGGGCCCCATGTACGGACCTGGAGGGGGCCCACAGAGGGTCCCCCAGCACCCAAACTATGGCCCTGGACCACAGCAGGGACATCTGAGGCCCCCGCAGGGCCTCAAACGGCCGTACAGCTCAGAGGTGAGACTCGTCTGCTTGGTCATCTGAGTTTACTGTGTTGGAGCACATTTTCAGTTTATACTGTGTTAATGAATTCACACTGAATGAATACACAAACACCTGTGTCCGAACCTGTCCCATCCTCAGTCGTTCCCAGGAATGTCACAGCAGTACGGCGTTCCCGTCGGTTCCAGCGTGAATGTCATGCCGGGTCCCGGAGGCGCCGGTGGCTCCATGCCCGGTGCAAGTGGAGGAGGACATGCCGGGCCTGGCCCCTACTCGGGCCCCAACATGCAGTACCACCCAGGTAGGACATTTGCAGACAGGTTAAGGGCTCCTTAAGAGGATGCCATTTGTTTTATTTCACATGCCTCTAACATCAGATTTTAATCAGAAAGAGAGCAAAACCTGCAACCAACACTTACAGTCCCAACTATTACAACATAATGTCCAGGAGACAGGAAGTGACCTCAGCGTGGTTTTTGTACTAATCTCCAGCTGTGAAAGGCCGGTCTGTATTCCAGATGGTTACAGAGGCGGGTGCAGGTTGCATAAACGACTCCTACAGCGGAGTTTAACCCTGCTCAGAAATGAGAAAAGAGGTTGAAGAACATCACTGAGAAGCAGCAGCTTTTTCTGGTTGTCTGTGCAGTTAATGAAAAATGTCACACAGGAGCTGCTGCTGGATAATTGGGCATATTTTACAGAGCAGCTGGTTTGGAAAATACTGAACGTGCTGTTTCAGTTTGGACTGAGACGGATCTTCTTTAATGTGGTAACATGTTAAAGTTACATTATTCAGACATCAGGATCCTTATTGTTGTAATGTTGTAATGTCTATTATTGGCTCACTGACTGTCTGTTGTTCTGCTTTAAAATTTTCTGCCTTTTCTTTGAGTTTTGACGTGAAAGTAACCATGACAGAGGTCACGTTTGGTACTGTGAAAGTCTGAGGGGATCTTATTAACATCTTCTGACCTCCATCATTAATCTGCTGAGAAACAGGAATGGCCTGAACTTTAATTTCACAAAATCCCAACACACAGGATTATAAACTGACGTGTGTGTGTGTGTGTGTGTGTGTGTGTGTGTGTGTGTGTGTGTGTGTGTGTGTGTGTGTGTGTGTGTGTGTGTGTGTGTGTGTGTGTGGTGTGTTTTCCAGTTGGTTGAATGTAGGTTTAAATAAATGTAGTTGCTTGGTTGTGAAAAATCATAAACATTTCTTTAAAAGTTGTTTTTACCATCTTTGCTGCATGTGTTAATTTTACCGGAACATGAAAATGAGTGAAAAAAGATCATTCAGCTCTTTATGGACCTTTTCACCTATTTACCTGCAGGTCCCGGTGGTCCAGGCCCCGCCCCTCAGCGCTCTGGCTCCTCCCCATCCTATCAGAGCCATAAGATGCCCCTCCCCCCGCAGTACCCCCCCTCCGGACCTCCCAGCTCTCAGTACTACAAAGTGAGCAGCTTTAACAGTGTTGTTTTCTTGATAATCAGAGAGCTAGTAAAGTGATCAATTGATGATGAAATAATCAATAATCACAGCACTGAATACATGAATAATAATCCAAATGTAGTGATTAACAGATGGTTGATCAGTAACTGAGTTTTTGCGCTGTTTGTGCAGCAGGACCAGTTTAACGGTCAGGGAGGAGGTTTAAACACTCTGACAGCAGGGGGCGCCGGTGGAGTCTACAACTCCTTTAACCAGCCGTCTGGGGTGAGAAGACCTGTGTGTGTGTGTGTGTGTGTGTGTGTGTGTGTGTGCGTGTGTGTGTGTGCATGTGCCTGTTTGTGTACACGCTGTAACTTTTGTGTTTACGAAGATGGGAAATATCAGTCACTCCCACTTTGATTTAATGTGAATAAAAAGTTTTTCACACCCGGCTCAATGACATGATGACATCATACAGATCCCACAGCAGAAAAATACTGTGTTAAACTGACTGTTTACTGTTTAGAGCAGCCTGAGCTTTGCTGCGCTCACACTGAGCTCACTTTGAGGTCAGATTTTTGTTTTCTCTGTGTCCCTCTCCTTTAGCCGGGGCGAGGGTTGCCAGGTTACCCCTCATCTCCGGTTCCTGGAAACCCGACTCCTCCCATCACCCCCAGCAGCTCCATGGCTCCACCCTACATGTCGCCTGGCAACAACGACGTCAAGCCAACGCCCACTTCCTTTCTGCCTGACATCAAACCCAACATGGCTGGCCTGGCCCCTCCCCCACCAACAGGTATACACACACACACACACACACACACACACACACACACACACACACACACGATCAATAATCAGTCTCAATCTGAAAGGGGTGGAAGAGGATGGATGGATGGATCACTAAACTCAATCATCAATCACAAAGAGTCTCTTTATAGTAACATCAGTTCTTGGCTGCAGCCTTATTGATTAGCCTGCGATGCCAACTTCTGATTGGCTGAGTGTTGTCTATCATGTTGGTCAGGAATGAGTCATGGACATAAATTGTACAGACTATGACTCATCATTGAGCAAAATTAAAGCCATACCTACTGCTCAGCAATATTACTCAAAAATAAACATGTTTGCATTGTTTTGTACATGTTGCCTTAAGATTATAGTGATGTTACACATAATGCATGATATAAGCAGATTATGTAGTATGGGTGCATTACGTATGTATTATGTATTATGATGTGTATTCCTTGTATGTGTGCACTGTATGTGGCTTTTTGCTGTTGATTATTTAAACAGAAAGACTTTATGCAGTGCAAGAGTGCAGTGTGTACTTTCTCTGATTTGTTTGATATGGAAATGCTTTGTGTTTGTTCCAGGATGTGGTTACCAAAATGTATTTGTAGATAATCACAGAATATCAGTCTCTTACAGCATGCTTAAAATTGATCTGATTTACTGAGTATTGTTAATATTAAAACCATATTTTTGTTGGAATATGTATTATATCTTTACTATGACTAATAATAACTGGGAACTAATAGTATTTGGTTAAATGTTTAGGGCAAATTAAGGCAGAATAGTTTTGCAGAAGCTAATAAAATGTCAGCTGAAGGGTTTTCTGTTATGACGTGGGCCTGTAATGTTATTTTGACCTCTGCATTTATGTTATGTCTGTGTAGATTCTCAGTCATCCAGGGCATAGTAGTCTCTGGAGCTTGGAAAAAAGGGCGACTGAAAAGAAGTCCAGTTGCCCTTTTTTCAAGCTCCAGATACATTTATTTTGTTTTCATTAATCAGTCATGATTATAAAATAATCAGATTACTGTAAAACAAAGATTCAGACTATTATTAGTAAAATTGGTCAAATTAAGGGATCTTTTGTGAAAGAAATCATTTTTACTTTTACTAAGAGAACCATTTATTTGTATGTTTACATTTCAGTCAGATGATTTCAGTACTGTGATCTGGGTATTGTCAAGGAAGTAAAGTCATTTATATATATATATATATATATATATATATATATATATATATATATATATATATATATATATATATATATTATACTCATGAAATAATCAGATTAGCAGTAAAATAATCTGATTATTTTCAGTCTTCTTTTTTCTTCTGTTCTGTGTAATGATGTCAGCAAATGTTTGGGTGTGTGACTGATGACTTCCTGTTTGCAGGTAACCCCAGTGATGACCTGCGGCTGACCTTCCCAGTGAGGGACGGCGTGGTCCTAGAGCCATTCAGATTAGAGCACAACCTGGCCGTCAGCAACCACGTCTTCCAGCTGAGAGAGTCCGTCTACAAAACACTCATCATGAGGTACACACACACACACACACACACACACTTTTCTAATCTGCACTTTAAAGGTCACTGTTTCCTTCAGAGAGCTAATTTATTTTCTGTGTGTGTGTGTGTGTGTGTGTGTGTGTGTGTGTGTGTGTGTGTGTGTGTGTGTGTGTGTGTGTGTGTGTGTGTGTGTGTGTGTGTGTCAGACCTGACCTGGAGCTCCAGTTTAAGTGTTACCACCATGAGGATCGACAGATGAACACCAACTGGCCCGCCTCCGTCCAGGTCTGACCTCCTTCCAGCAGTTGTTAGAATTTATTCTAATTTTCAGGGTTTTTTTATCCTCATGTTGATGATTTTGGCTAAAATAATCAAAATCTGCATCATGTGATCCACGGTGATGCCTTCAAGGTTCAAAGGTCTTAATTTGTCCCCAAATCACTCCAGAGCCTCAAATATGAGAGAGAATATGAAAAGAGAAGAGTCAGTCAGTTCCAGTTTATTTGAGTTCATGAAGATGATCCCTCAGCTGTTTGCTCCTCTTCCTCTTCAGGTGAGTGTGAACGCGACTCCTCTCACCATCGAACGAGGCGACAACAAAACTTCCCATAAGCCTTTGTACCTGAAACAAGTGTGTCAGCCGGGCAGGAACACCATCCAGATCACCGTCACCGCCTGCTGCTGCGTAAGAGCAGCACATGGACACTGACACACACACACACACACGCTCCAGTGTTTATGTACTAATGATAATGAAACATTAATACATGAATAAATTAAATAAGAAACAGTAAATGTGACATTGAGAAATTTTCACAAAATTATACATTCTGACATAAAAAAATGAAGACCTATATAATAAAGTAACATGCAAAAAATTATTTAAAAAAAATTAAACTAAACAGTAAAAACTGGGAAAATAAATTTCAAAAGGGAATTTAATCAAAATTAAAACCGCAAGCGGTGATATCGGGCCCTCGCACTCCCTGCGCGTCGACCCGTGGCGCTCGTCGACCCGTGCCGCACTCGGAGGTCGTTTGATCGTGATGGTGTACAGAAGGTCTGAAGAAAGTTGAATTCTTTTATAGGAAAAGATATCTTTTGCTCTCGGCATAGACGCAATGGAATATTTGGGGGGGGGGTCACGGCTCCAGCATGCAAAATAGGGCATGGGTCTGATAGACTGTTTTGATCAGGATGATGTCAAGAATGTTGAAACACATTTTCATACATTTCCGAGAAACTAAGTTTGTGGATGCTATACAAAATTTCATTTGCTTCTGTAGGGGGCGCTCTTGCAGCTACGTATAGCCTTGAATCCATAGTTATGGGTTCAGAGTGGCTGTGTACATGAGTGATTACATTTTCAGGCAGATCGGGCAAAGCATGTACGAACACGTGCCCAAACAATTTTGGTCGCCATTGAGAAAAATGAAAGCCAACTTCAATGGCCTGGTGTGACAACACCGTTTAATATTTTGTCAAGATTTCCACAATATTTGATGGGCTGTTTGGCTAGATGATGTGGAGCCAATTTGGTCTCACTGGGTGAAATGCCCTAGGAGGAGTTCATTCAAATAGCAGGCCTGAAAATGGCAAAAATTGACAAAAATTGACACTTTCAATTGAAGATGCTGGACTTCCTGTAGGGTTTGGAGTATGGCTCCAAGAGACTTTTTTGTATGTCTTAGGATGTTACATGAGTGTGCAAAATTTCAGAGCTGTAGATAAAATGTAACTCAGGGGCTAGCTAAAAAACATGGTATATTATGATATTTAAAGCTGCCAGTAGGGGGCGCTCTAACGTTTATGGACTTTATGCATATCAATGTGTTCAGGGCAGGAGGCTTATCAAATAGATGAGGATTTTGTAAGGAATGGTGAAAGATATTTCATGTATTTCAGAGCAAAACTAATTCTGTGGACGGTCATACAAATTTTCATTTGCTTCTGTAGGGGGCGCTATTGCGCCTACAGTCTTGAATCTGTAGTTATGGATTCAGCCTGGGTGTGTACATGAGTGATTAAATTTTCAGCCTGATCAGACAAAGCATGTGCGAACAAGTGCACAAACAATTTTGGTGGTGAGGGAGAAAAACAAAGGCCAAATTTAATGGCCTGGTGTGACAAGGCCGTTTAATATTTTTTAAAGATTTCCACAAGATTTGATGGGCTACTTATGTAGATGATCTGGAGCCAATTTGGTGTCAGTGGGTGAAATGCCCTAGGACGAGTTCGTTCAAATAGCAGGCGTGGAAATCGCAAAAATTGACACCTTCAATTGAAGATGGCCGACTTCCTGTAGGGTTTGGGGTATGGGTCCAAGAGACTTTTTTGTACGTCTTAGGATGTTACATGAGCCTGTACATTTTCATACATGTAGATAAAACGTAGCTCCGGGGCTACTCAAAAAACATGCTATTTTAAGATATTCCGAGCTGCCACTAGGCGGCGCTCTAACGTTTATGGACTTTATGCATATGAATGTGTTCAGGGCAGCATGCTTATCACACCACTGACGTTTGAGCCAGATTGGGCAAGTTGGCTTTGAGTTACAGCCATTTTTGTGTTCATGGCGAATCATCGAACTTTGCCGTCCCATAAGGGTCACGCCCTTTTGTCAAAAAGTCACAGTTTTGAAAACACAGTAAGTCCAAGTTCTTAAGGCTTTCCAGGTGAAATTTGAGATGGTTCTGCTAAACCACCTTGGAGCTGGACCTCCAAGTGTAAAATATGACATTTCCTGTTCCCACTAGGTGGCGCTGCGACTGATATTAAATATTGTCATATGTATGTGTTCAGGGGGGCACCCTCATCCTACTGGAGAAGTTTGATGCACATTGGATCATGTAGGTATGAATGAGAGGCAATCAAAATTTCATGGCGAATGATCAAAGTTCAAAGGGGCATAAGGACCCCTCCCCCTTGGCAAAAACTCACCATTTTCGAGATTTACATTCCCCTGGGGGTGTAGGTTAGACAAACCAAATATGAAGATGATAACGTCTAAAACCTCTGAGTTATTAGAAAAAGTGTGAGGGCTGCAAATCGCCAAATTTGCATAATTAATTCAAAATAGCGGACTTCCTGTTGGGTTTAGGGCATGGCTCCAAGAGGATTTTTTGTGCGCCTGGACATGATATACATGTGTATGAAGTTTCATTCATGTACGTGAAACACAGCGGTGGGGCTCCAGTTTAGGGGGCGCTAGCGAGCCATTTGGGCGCGCCCTTGCCCGAGCCCATTAAAATACTTAAATTTTCACCAGGTGTGACGCATGTGCCAAGTTTCATGAGTTTTTGAATATGATAAAGCCCCCAAAAAGCCAATTCATTTGCCTGAATAATAAAAAAAAAAAAAAAAAAAAAAAAAAAATAATAATAATTAAAGCCGCAAGCGGCGATGAGCGGGCCCTCGCACCCGGCGCGCGTCGACCCCTGGCGCGCTCCAGCCAAGCTGCGCGTCGACCCGTGGCACGCTCCAGCCGAACCGCGCTCGGAGGTTCTCGCAGACGAGAGAGTAGCTGGCTCACCCGGCTGCTGACGGCTCAGCAGGCTAGCCGTACTTCGCGTCGATCGTCTCCCGCTTCCACTAGGTGGCGTCGGTGAGTGCCCACTAATTAATATGTCACAATGCTCTATGTAATGCCTGCAGCCATCAATGAAACTGTAATGACCATAGGATGATGAGTATCAGTGTCCTACTGATTTCCTGTTGCCACTAGGTGGCGTTATGAGTGTGAAACAAAGCTGATAGAGGGGTGTGTCCGGTCTCCCTTACCCTCCCATTAAGCCTGTGAAGTTTGAGGCAGATCGGACAATGTATGTCAGAGATGTAACAATTTGGTGCACTGTGGTATATGAGTAAAATCCCACATTTAGAGGGTTGCTACGGCAACACCGTTCAATATTCTACAAAACCATGAATATCTTTTGATGGGCTACTTGTGTAGATGATCTGGAGCCATTTTGGTGTGACTGGATGAAAAGCTGTAGTAGAAGATGATTCAAATAGCAGGCCTGAAAAATGTGAAAAATGCTGCAAAAATGACACCTTAATTAGAACATGTCAGGCTTCCTGTTGGATTTCGGCTATCGGTCCAAGAGACTTTTTTGTACGTCTTAGGATGTTACTTCAGCATGCACGATTTCAGGTACACAGACCAAGCACTGCCCTGGGGCTGATGTTTAGAACCTATCTGGGCCTGAAATGGAAAAAAAGTCCAAATTCAGAGGGTTGCTATGGCAACACCGTTCAATATTCTACAAAACCATGAATATCTTTTGATGGGCTACTTGTGTGGATGATCTGGAGCCATTTTGGTCTCACTGGGTCAAATGCCCTAGGAGGAGTTGAGGCAAAAAGGCCTGAAAAAGGCGAAAAATGCTGCAAAAATGACACTTTAAAGTAAACGTGGCTGACTTCCTGTTGGGTTTGGGCTATCGGTCCAAGAGAGTTTTTTGTAGATGTTAGCATCTTACATCAGCAGGCACATTTTCAGGTACATAGAGAAAGCACAGCCCAGGGGCTGATGTTTAGAATCTCTGTGAATTTGAAATTGAAAAAAGTCCAAATTCAGAGGGTTGCCATGGCAACACCGTTCAATATTCTACAAAACCCTGAATAACTTTTGATGGGCTACTTGTGTAGATGATCTGGAGCCAATTTGGTGTCACTGGGTGAAATGCCCTAGGACAAGTTTGTTCAAATAGCAGGCGTGGAAATCGCAAAAATTGACACCTTCAATTGAAGATGGCCGACTTCCTGTAGGGTTTAGGGTATGGGTCCAAGAGACTTTTTTGTACGTCTTAGTATGTTACATGAGCATGTACATTTTCATACATGTAGATAAAACGTAGCTCCGGGGCTACTCAAAAAACTTGCTATTTTAAGATATTCCGAGCTGCCACTAGGCGGCGCTCTAACGTTTATGGACTTTATGCATATGAGTGTGTTCAGGGCAGCATGCTTATCACACCACTGAAGTTTGAGCCAGATTGGGCAAGTTGGCTTTGAGTTACAGCCATTTTTGTGTTCATGGCGAATCATCGAACTTTGCCGTCCCATAAGGGTCACGCCCTTTTGTCAAAAACTCACAGTTTTGAAAACACAGTAAGTCCAACTTCTTAAGGCTTTCCAGGTGAAATTTGAGATGGTTCTGCTAAACCACCTTGGAGCTGGACCTCCAAGTGTAAAATATGACATTTCCTGTTCCCACTAGGTGGCGCTGCGACTGATATTAAATATTGTCATATGTATGTGTTCAGGGGGGCACCCTCATCCTACTGGAGAAGTTTGATGCACATTGGATCATGTAGGTATGAATGAGAGGCAATCAAAATTTCATGGCGAATGATCAAATTTCAAAGGGGCATAAGGACCCCTCCCCCTTGGCAAAAACTCACCATTTTCGAGATTTAGATTCCCCTGGGGGTGTAGGTTAGACAAACCAAATATGAAGATGATAACGTCTAAAACCTCTGAGTTATTAGAAAAAGTGTGAGGGCTGCAAATCGCCAAATTTGCATAATTAATTCAAAATGGCGGACTTCCTGTTGGGTTTAGGGCATGGCTCCAAGAGGATTTTTTGTGCGCCTGGACATGATATACATGTGTAGGAAGTTTCATTCATGTACGTGAAACACAGCGGTGGGGCTCCAGTTTAGGGGGCGCTAGCGAGCCATTTGGGGGCGCCCTTGCCCGAGCCCATTAAAATACTTAAATTTTCACCAGGTGTGACGCATGTGCAAAGTTTCATGAGTTTTTGAATATGATAAAGCCCCCAAAAAGCCAATTCATTTGCCTGAATAATAATAAAAATAATTAAAACCGCAAGCGGTGATATCGGGCCCTCGCACTCCGCGCGCGTCGACCTGTGGCGCTCGTCGACCCGTGCCGCACTCGGAGGTTTTGTGATCGTGATGGGTCTCTAGAAAGTTGAATTCTTTTATAGGAAAAGGTATCTTTTGCTCTCGGCATAGACGCAATGGAATATTTGGGGGTGTGGTCACGGCTCCAGCATGCAAAATAGGGCATGGGTCTGATTGACTTTTTTGATGGGCTGTTTGTCTAGATGATGTGGAGCCAATTTGGTCTCACTGGCTGAAATGCCCTAGGAGGAGTTCATTCAAATAGCAGGCCTGAAAATGGCAAAAATTGACACTTTCAATTGAAGATGCTGGACTTCCTGTAGGGTTTGGAGTATGGCTCCAAGAGACTTTTTTGTATGTCTTAGGATGTTACATGAGTGTGCAAAATTTCAGAGCTGTAGATAAAATGTAACTCAGGGGCTAGCTAAAAAACATGGTATATTATGATATTTAAAGCTGCCAGTAGGGGGCGCTCTAACGTTTATGGACTTTATGCATATCAATGTGTTCAGGGCAGGAGGCTTATCAAATAGATGAGGATTTTGTAAGGAATGGTGAAAGATATTTCATGTATTTCAGAGCAAAACTAATTCTGTGGACGGTCATACAAATTTTCATTTGCTTCTGTAGGGGGCGCTATTGTGCCTACAGTCTTGAATCTGTAGTTATGGATTCAGCCTGGGTGTGTACATGAGTGATTAAATTTTCAGCCTGATCAGACAAAGCATGTGCGAACAAGTGCACAAACAATTTTGGTGGTGAGGGAGAAAAACAAAGGCCAAATTTAATGGCCTGGTGTGACAAGGCCGTTTAATATTTTGTAAAGATTTCCACAATATTTGATGGGCTACTTGTGTAGATGATCTGGAGCCAATTTGGTGTCAGTGGGTGAAATGCCCTAGGACGAGTTCGTTCAAATAGCAGGCGTGGAAATCGCAAAAATTGACACCTTCAATTGAAGATGGCCGACTTCCTGTAGGGTTTGGGGTATGGGTCCAAGAGACTTTTTTGTACGTCTTAGTATGTTACATGAGCCTGTACATTTTCATACATGTAGATAAAACGTAGCTCCGGGGCTACTCAAAAAACATGCTATTTTAAGATATTCCGAGCTGCCACTAGGCGGCGCTCTAACGTTTATGGACTTTATGCATATGAATGTGTTCAGGGCAGCATGCTTATCACACCACTGAAGTTTGAGCCAGATTGGGCAAGTTGGCTTTGAGTTACAGCCATTTTTGTGTTCATGGCGAATCATCGAACTTTGCCGTCCCATAAGGGTCACGCCCTTTTGTCAAAAAGTCACAGTTTTGAAAACACAGTAAGTCCAACTTCTTAAGGCTTTCCAGGTGAAATTTGAGATGGTTCTGCTAAACCACCTTGGAGCTGGACCTCCAAGTGTAAAATATGACATTTCCTGTTCCCACTAGGTGGCGCTGCGACTGATATTAAATATTGTCATATGTATGTGTTCAGGGGGGCACCCTCATCCTACTGGAGAAGTTTGATGCACATTGGATCATGTAGGTATGAATGAGAGGCAATCAAAATTTCATGGCGAATGATCAAAGTTCAAAGGGGCATAAGGACCCCTCCCCCTTGGCAAAAACTCACCATTTTCGAGATTTAGATTCCCCTGGGGGTGTAGGTTAGACAAACCAAATATGAAGATGATAACATCTAAAACCTCTGAGTTATTAGAAAAAGTGTGAGGGCTGCAAATCGCCAAATTTGCATAATTAATTCAAAATGGCGGACTTCCTGTTGGGTTTAGGGCATGGCTCCAAGAGGATTTTTTGTGCGCGTGGACATGATATACATGTGTATGAAGTTTCATTCATGTACGTGAAACACAGCGGTGGGGCTCCAGTTTAGGGGGCGCTAGCGAGCCATTTGGGCGCGCCCTTGCCCGAGCCCATTAAAATACTTAAATTTTCACCAGGTGTGACGCATGTGCAAAGTTTCATGAGTTTTTGAATATGATAAAGCCCCCAAAAAGCCAATTCATTTGCCTGAATAATAATAATAATAATAATAATAAAAAAAAAAAAAAAATAATAATAATAATAATAATAAACGAAGCAATTACAATAGGGCCTTCGCACAGTTCGTGCTCGGGCCCTAATTAAAACCGCAAGCGGTGATATCGGGCCCTCGCACTCCCTGCGCGTCGACCCGTGGCGCTCGTCGACCCGTGCCGCACTCGGAGGTCTTGTGATCGTGATGGTGTACAGAAGGTCTGTAGAAAGTTGAATTCTTTTATAGGAAAAGATATCTTTTGCTCTCGGCATAGACGCAATGGAATATTTGGGGGTGGGGGCACGGCTCCAGCATGCAAAATAGGGCATGGGTCTGATAGACTGTTTTGATCAGGATGATGTCAAGAATGTTGAAACACATTTTCATACATTTCCGAGAAACTAAGTTTGTGGATGCTATACAAAATTTCATTTGCTTCTGTAGGGGGCGCTCTTGCAGCTACGTATAGCCTTGAATCCATAGTTATGGGTTCAGAGTGGCTGTGTACATGAGTGATTACATTTTCAGGCAGATCGGGCAAAGCATGTACGAACACGTGCCCAAACAATTTTGGTCGCCATTGAGAAAAATGAAAGCCAACTGCAATGGCTTGGTGTGACAACACCATTTAATATTTTGTCAAGATTTCCACAATATTTGATGGGCTGTTTGTCTAGATGATCTGGAGCCAATTTGGTCTCACTGGCTGAAATGCCCTAGGAGGAGTTCATTCAAATAGCAGGCCTGAAAATGGCAAAAATTGACAAAAACTGACACTTTCAATTGAAGATGCTGGACTTCCTGTAGGGTTTCCAGTATGGCTCCAAGAGACTTTTTTGTACGTCTTAGGATGTTACATGAGTGTGCAGAATTTCAGAGCTGTAGATATAATGTAGCTCTGGGGCTAGCTAAAAAACATGCTATTTTATGATATTTCAAGCTGCCAGTAGGTGGCGCTGTAACATTTATGGACTTTATGCATATCAATGTGTTCAGGGCAGGAGGCTTATCAAATTGATGAGGATTTCGTAAGGAATGGTGAAAGATAGTTTCATGCATTTCAGAGCAAAACTAATTATGTGGACGTCATACAAATTTTCATTTGCTTCTGTAGGGGGCGCTATTGCGCCTACAGTCTTGAATCTGTAGTTATGGATTCAGCCTGGGTGTGTACATGAGTGATTAAATTTTCAGCCTGATCAGACAAAGCATGTGCGAACAAGTGCACAAACAATTTTGGTGGTGAGGGAGAAAAACGAAGGCCAACTTCAATGGCCTGGTGTGATAAGGCCATTTAATATTTTTTAAAGATTTCCACAATATTTGATGGGCTACTTGTCTAGATGATGTGGAGCAAATTTGGTCTCACTGGGTCAAATGCCCTAGGACAAGTTCGTTCAAATAGCAGGCGTGGAAATGGCAAAAATTGACACCTTCAATTGAAGATGGCCGACTTCCTGTAGGGTTTGGGGTATGGGTCCAAGAGACTTTTTTGTACGTCTTAGGATGTTACACGAGCCTGTACATTGTCATACATGTAGATAAAACGTAGCTCCGGGGCTACTCAAAAAACTTGCTATTTTAAGATATTCCGAGCTGCCACTAGGCGGCGCTCTAACGTTTATGGACTTTATGCATATCAGTGTGTTCAGGACAGGGTGCTTATCACACCACTGAAGTTTGAGCCAGATTGGGCAAGTTGGCTTTGAGTTACAGCCATTTTTGTGTTCATGGCGAATCATCGAACTTTGCCGTCCCATAAGGGTCACGCCCTTTTGTCAAAAACTCACAGTTTTGAAAACACAGTAAGTCCAACTTCTTAAGGCTTTCCAGGTGAAATTTGAGATGGTTCTGCTAAACCACCTTGGAGCTGGACCTCCAAGTGTAAAATATGACATTTCCTGTTCCCACTAGGTGGCGCTGCGACTGATATTAAATATTGTCATATGTATGTGTTCAGGGGGGCACCCTCATCCTACTGGAGAAGTTTGATGCACATTGGATCATGTAGGTATGAATGAGAGGCAATCAAAATTTCATGGCGAATGATCAAAGTTCAAAGGGGCATAAGGACCCCTCCCCCTTGGCAAAAACTCACCATTTTCGAGATTTAGATTCCCCTGGGGGTGTAGGTTAGACAAACCAAATATGAAGATGATAACGTCTAAAACCTCTGAGTTATTAGAAAAAGTGTGAGGGCTGCAAATCGCCAAATTTGCATAATTAATTCAAAATGGCGGACTTCCTGTTGGGTTTAGGGCATGGCTCCAAGAGGATTTTTTGTGCGCCTGGACATGATATACATGTGTATGAAGTTTCATTCATGTACGTGAAACACAGCGGTGGGGCTCCAGTTTAGGGGGCGCTAGCGAGCCATTTGGGCGCGCCCTTGCCCGAGCCCATTAAAATACTTAAATTTTCACCAGGTGTGACGCATGTGCCAAGTTTCATGAGTTTTTGAATATGATAAAGCCCCCAAAAAGCCAATTCATTTGCCTGAATAATAAAAAAAAAAAAAAAATAATAATAATAATAATAATAATAATAATTAAAACCGCAAGCGGTGATATCGGGCCCTCGCACTCCCTGCGCGTCGACCCGTGGCGCTCGTCGACCCGTGCCGCACTCGGAGGTCTTTTGATCGTGATGGTGTACAGAAGGTCTGAAGAAAGTTGAATTCTTTTATAGGAAAAGATATCTTTTGCTCTCGGCATAGACGCAATGGAATATTTGGGGGTGGGGTCACGGCTCCAGCATGCAAAATAGGGCATGGGTCTGATAGACTGTTTTGATCAGGATGATGTCAAGAATGTTGAAACACATTTTCATACATTTCCGAGAAACTAAGTTTGTGGAGGCTATACAAAATTTCATTTGCTTCTGTAGGGGGCGCTCTTGCAGCTACGTATAGCCTTGAATCCATAGTTATGGGTTCAGAGTGGCTGTGTACATGAGTGATTACATTTTCAGGCAGATCGGGCAAAGCATGTACGAACACGTGCCCAAACAATTTTGGTCGCCATTGAGAAAAATGAAAGCCAAATTCAATGGCCTGGTGTGACAACACCGTTTAATATTTTGTCAAGATTTCCACAATATTTGATGGGCTGTTTGTCTAGATGATCTGGAGCCAATTTGGTCTCACTGGGTGAAATGCCCTAGGAGGGGTTCATTCAAATAGCAGGCCTGAAAATGGCAAAAATTGACAAAAATTGACACTTTCAATTGAAGATGCTGGACTTCCTGTAGGGTTTGGAGTATGGCTCCAAGAGACTTTTTTGTATGTCTTAGGATGTTACATGAGTGTGCAAAATTTCAGAGCTGTAGATAAAATGTAACTCAGGGGCTAGCTAAAAAACATGGTATATTATGATATTTAAAGCTGCCAGTAGGGGGCGCTCTAACGTTTATGGACTTTATGCATATCAATGTGTTCAGGGCAGGAGGCTTATCAAATAGATGAGGATTTTGTAAGGAATGGTGAAAGATATTTCATGTATTTCAGAGCAAAACTAATTCTGTGGACGGTCATACAAATTTTCATTTGCTTCTGTAGGGGGCGCTATTGCGCCTACAGTCTTGAATCTGGAGTTATGGATTCAGCCTGGGTGTGTACATGAGTGATTAAATTTTCAGCCTGATCAGACAAAGCATGTGCGAACAAGTGCACAAACAATTTTGGTGGTGAGGGAGAAAAACAAAGGCCAAATTTAATGGCCTGGTGTGACAAGGCCGTTTAATATTTTTTAAAGATTTCCACAATATTTGATGGGCTACTTATGTAGATGATCTGGAGCCAATTTGGTGTCAGTGGGTGAAATGCCCTAGGACGAGTTCGTTCAAATAGCAGGCGTGGAAATTGCAAAAATTGACACCTTCAATTGAAGATGGCCGACTTCCTGTAGGGTTTGGGGTATGGGTCCAAGAGCCTTTTTTGTACGTCTTAGGATGTTACATGAGCCTGTACATTTTCATACATGTAGATAAAACGTAGCTCCGGGGCTACTCAAAAAACATGCTATTTTAAGATATTCCGAGCTGCCACTAGGCGGCGCTCTAACGTTTATGGACTTTATGCATATGAATGTGTTCAGGGCAGCATGCTTATCACACCACTGAAGTTTGAGCCAGATTGGGCAAGTTGGCTTTGAGTTACAGCCATTTTTGTGTTCATGGCGAATCATCGAACTTTGCCGTCCCATAAGGGTCACGCCCTTTTGTCAAAAAGTCACAGTTTTGAAAACACAGTAAGTCCAACTTCTTAAGGCTTTCCAGGGGAAATTTGAGATGGTTCTGCTAAACCACCTTGGAGCTGGACCTCCAAGTGTAAAATATGACATTTCCTGTTCCCACTAGGTGGCGCTGCGACTGATATTAAATATTGTCATATGTATGTGTTCAGGGGGGCACCCTCATCCTACTGGAGAAGTTTGATGCACATTGGATCATGTAGGTATGAATGAGAGGCAATCAAAATTTCATGGCGAATGATCAAAGTTCAAAGGGGCATAAGGACCCCTCCCCCTTGGCAAAAACTCACCATTTTCGAGATTTACATTCCCCTGGGGGTGTAGGTTAGACAAACCAAATATGAAGATGATAACGTCTAAAACCTCTGAGTTATTAGAAAAAGTGTGAGGGCTGCAAATCGCCAAATTTGCATAATTAATTCAAAATAGCGGACTTCCTGTTGGGTTTAGGGCATGGCTCCAAGAGGATTTTTTGTGCGCCTGGACATGATATACATGTGTATGAAGTTTCATTCATGTACGTGAAACACAGCGGTGGGGCTCCAGTTTAGGGGGCGCTAGCGAGCCATTTGGGCGCGCCCTTGCCCAAGCCCATTAAAATACTTAAATTTTCACCAGGTGTGACGCATGTGCCAAGTTTCATGAGTTTTTGAATATGATAAAGCCCCCAAAAAGCCAATTCATTTGCCTGAATAATAAAAAAAAAAAAAAAAAAAAAAAAAAAAAAAAATAATAATAATAATAAACGAAGCAATTACAATAGGGCCTTCGCACAGTTCGTGCTCGGGCCCTAATAATAATTAAAGCCGCAAGCGGCGATGAGCGGGCCCTCGCACCCGGCGCGCGTCGACCCCTGGCGCGCTCCAGCCAAGCCGCGCGTCGACCCGTGGCACGCTCCAGCCGAACCGCGCTCGGAGGTTCTCGCAGACGAGAGAGTAGCTGGCTCACCCGGCTGCTGACGGCTCAGCAGGCTAGCCGTACTTCGCGTCGATCGTCTCCCGCTTCCACTAGGTGGCGTCGGTGAGTGCCCACTAATTAATATGTCACAATGCTCTATGTAATGCCTGCAGCCATCAATGAAACTGTAATGACCATAGGATGATGAGTATCAGTGTCCTACTGATTTCCTGTTGCCACTAGGTGGCGTTATGAGTGTGAAACAAAGCTGATAGAGGGGTGTGTCCGGTCTCCCTTACCCTCCCATTAAGCCTGTGAAGTTTGAGGCAGATCGGACAATGTATGTCAGAGATGTAACAATTTGGTGCACTGTGGTATATGAGTAAAATCCCACATTTAGAGGGTTGCTACGGCAACACCGTTCAATATTCTACAAAACCATGAATATCTTTTGATGGGCTACTTGTGTAGATGATCTGGAGCCATTTTGGTGTGACTGGATGAAAAGCTGTAGTAGAAGATGATTCAAATAGCAGGCCTGAAAAATGTGAAAAATGCTGCAAAAATGACACCTTAATTAGAACATGTCAGGCTTCCTGTTGGATTTCGGCTATCGGGCCAAGAGACTTTTTTGTACGTCTTAGGATGTTACTTCAGCATGCACGATTTCAGGTACACAGACCAAGCACTGCCCTGGGGCTGATGTTTAGAACCTATCTGGGCCTGAAATGGAAAAAAAGTCCAAATTCAGAGGGTTGCTACGGCAACACCGTTCAATATTCTACAAAACCATGAATATCTTTTGATGGGCTACTTGTGTGGATGATCTGGAGCCATTTTGGTCTCACTGGGTCAAATGCCCTAGGAGGAGTTGAGGCAAAAAGGCCTGAAAAAGGCGAAAAATGCTGCAAAAATGACACTTTAAAGTAAACGTGGCTGACTTCCTGTTGGGTTTGGGCTATCGGTCCAAGAGAGTTTTTTGTAGATGTTAGCATCTTACATCAGCAGGCACATTTTCAGGTACATAGAGAAAGCACAGCCCAGGGGCTGATGTTTAGAATCTCTGTGAATTTGAAATTGAAAAAAGTCCAAATTCAGAGGGTTGCCATGGCAACACCGTTCAATATTCTACAAAACCCTGAATAACTTTTGATGGGCTACTTGTGTAGATGATCTGGAGCCAATTTGGTGTCACTGGGTGAAATGCCCTAGGACAAGTTCGTTCAAATAGCAGGCGTGGAAATCGCAAAAATTGACACCTTCAATTGAAGATGGCCGACTTCCTGTAGGGTTTAGGGTATGGGTCCAAGAGACTTTTTTGTACGTCTTAGTATGTTACATGAGCATGTACATTTTCATACATGTAGATAAAACGTAGCTCCGGGGCTACTCAAAAAACTTGCTATTTTAAGATATTCCGAGCTGCCACTAGGCGGCGCTCTAACGTTTATGGACTTTATGCATATGAGTGTGTTCAGGGCAGCATGCTTATCACACCACTGAAGTTTGAGCCAGATTGGGCAAGTTGGCTTTGAGTTACAGCCATTTTTGTGTTCATGGCGAATCATCGAACTTTGCCGTCCCATAAGGGTCACGCCCTTTTGTCAAAAACTCACAGTTTTGAAAACACAGTAAGTCCAACTTCTTAAGGCTTTCCAGGTGAAATTTGAGATGGTTCTGCTAAACCACCTTGGAGCTGGACCTCCAAGTGTAAAATATGACATTTCCTGTTCCCACTAGGTGGCGCTGCGACTGATATTAAATATTGTCATATGTATGTGTTCAGGGGGGCACCCTCATCCTACTGGAGAAGTTTGATGCACATTGGATCATGTAGGTATGAATGAGAGGCAATCAAAATTTCATGGCGAATGATCAAAGTTCAAAGGGGCATAAGGACCCCTCCCCCTTGGCAAAAACTCACCATTTTCGAGATTTAGATTCCCCTGGGGGTGTAGGTTAGACAAACCAAATATGAAGATGATAACGTCTAAAACCTCTGAGTTATTAGAAAAAGTGTGAGGGCTGCAAATCGCCAAATTTGCATAATTAATTCAAAATGGCGGACTTCCTGTTGGGTTTAGGGCATGGCTCCAAGAGGATTTTTTGTGCGCCTGGACATGATATACATGTGTATGAAGTTTCATTCATGTACGTGAAACACAGCGGTGGGGCTCCAGTTTAGGGGGCGCTAGCGAGCCATTTGGGCGCGCCCTTGCCCGAGCCCATTAAAATACTTAAATTTTCACCAGGTGTGACGCATGTGCAAAGTTTCATGAGTTTTTGAATATGATAAAGCCCCCAAAAAGCCAATTCATTTGCCTGAATAATAATAAAAAAAAAAAAAAAAAAAAAAAAAAAAATAATAATAAACGAAGCAATTACAATAGGGCCTTCGCACAGTTCGTGCTCGGGCCCTAATAATAAACGAAGCAATTACAATAGGGCCTTCGCACAGTTCGTGCTCGGGCCCTAATAATAATAATAATAAACGAAGCAATTACAATAGGGCCTTCGCACAGTTCGTGCTCGGGCCCTAATGAATTTAAATACAGAAGCAAATTTAAAAAGCTGATGGATGAATGAATGAACACCTCCTTTTATTTTTAATATTTTCATTTATTTTGTATTTTTTAGTGTATTTATGTATTTTTATTTGATTGTAAGACAACAAAATAAAACAAAACACTGAAATAAATTCATTTTTAAACTACCAGCATGAGGAACTTAACCTGACTTTCGTGGGTGTGGGTGTGGGTGTGTCTCCTCAGTCTCACCTGTTCGTCCTCCAGCTGGTTCACCGTCCGTCGGTGCGTTCAGTGCTGCAGGGTCTGATGAAGAAGAGGCTGCTTCCTGCGGAGCTCTGTGTCACCAAGAGTGAGGATCTTCTTCTTCCTCTTTTTATTTCAGTGTTCTCGTCACTCGTTTGCATGTTCCTGTTAGAATAAAGCTAAAAAGGTGGAGAATGGCGGTGCTGCTCCGGCTCAGACTGGTGCAGGAGATGAAGCTTCTGATGCTCCAGATTTTGATGGGATGATCCCGCCTCGACTCGATGTTAGCAGCAAACCTCTGAGTCAGCAGCTCATCCTCATCTGGTTCCCGGACCTCAAGATCGGTTTTCCACTGATGTTTTTTTTTTTTGTTTTTTGTTTTTTTTTAAATTCATCTCTCTCTGCGTCTTTCAGTAAAGAGGAACTTCAGCAGTGGTTCGATCCCCGGGACCCCCGGGTTAAATGGAGAGGACGGCGTGGAGCAGACCGCCATCAGGGTCTCGCTGAAGTGTCCCATCACATTCAGACGCATCCAGCTGCCCGCCAGAGGCCACGACTGTAGACACATTCAGGTCAGAGTGACAACCAATCACAGCTCTCCGCTTCCTGTCCACTGGAGCCAGCCTCTGGTGGACGTTAGAGGAACTGCAGGTTTGGTAAACCGGAGGTTGCTGCTTGAATCTGACCGACAGCCTTTTTTCTCACAGTGTTTTGATCTGGAGTCGTACCTGCAGCTCAACTGTGAGAGAGGAACGTGGAGATGTCCTGTGTGCAAGTATGCAACACACACACACACACACACACGTTTGATTTTAAATGTAGAGAAGCCTTAAAGGTGTGAAACCTTCAGGTGAGGCGGAACAAACTTAACATCCACATCATCGCCATAATGTTACTTCACATGGTTTTGTTATTAAAAATGGTTGAGCAGATGTTTTTAGAGCTGTTAAAGTGGAATTTGGTCATTAAGGTCAGGCTGGAGAAGGTAGAAACAGGGACTATTTCTTCAGTAGAAAGTAGTTCCAGTTAAAACCAGAAACTGAAATTTAAGCATCAGTTGTGTCTGAAAAAGCCCAACGAGGAGATGGGATCCTGAACTTTAACTTAACTCTGTGTGTGTGTGTGTGTGTGTGTGTGTGTGTGTGTGTGTGTGTGTGTGTGTGTGTTTGCAGTAAAACGGCTCTGTTGGAGGGTCTGGAGGTGGATCAGTACATGCTGGGAATCCTCATCTACGTCCAGAAGTAAGAAACTTTATTTTAGTTCAGAGTGCTGCAGAATATTAATGAATTACAAAACCCTGCTGCTGTTACATGTAGTGCTGTAGTCTGTGTATATCATACTGCATGTAGCCACGGTTTATCACCTAATTTTCCTCCGTTTTTTTTTTAGTACATTATTTTTACTTTTCCTTGTTCTGTTGAGTTGGATAAACTGTGCTGAAAAATAAATAAAAATAAATAAAAATTAACATTTTAAAATGATGTACATTTCCCAAAAAGTATCTTTAAGAGTGCAGAAATAAGTCTTAGCAAATTAAATTATTTTTTCTTTAAATCAGTTTTGTGTCAGTGGGAAAGCAGCCAAGCCCGATTAACTTCAAATTATTTTGTCCTTCAGTAATTAATGAACATATGTGGAATAAAATCAAAATTCTAACCCTGTTCTAGTTAAAATATTTTTTATAACAGAGTGCAGACTTTAAGTCCACAGAACAGAAACAGCTGGTTTATCCATCCACTCTCTGTCCTACAGAATAAATGTGGAACAAAAATATTTCAGCACAAGAGCCGGCATTGATCTCTGGGTGTCCTGAAGGTATCCACAGCCCTCGGCCTGGAACTGAGGGCTCATTAAACCCATTTAACTCTGCAGCTAATAGAGACTGAGGAAGTACATCGTGATAATGCATAGCAGATTTGACCGAGTCTAAAAGTGTTAATGCAATGTGACAAAATATAAAGTGATGGGAATGGGAGACAGCACAAGGCAGAAACTAAGAAAGCAAACATTTATTGACCTCAGTTATACCGTTTATCCTGATTTATTTCAAACAGCTCTGGTTGATATAATTTCATATTTTTAGGTCCTAAAAGCATTAAACTATAATATGATAATGAAGCGAGAGGCTGTAACAGGAGCTTAAAACCATATTTTTAAAGCTTCTTGGAGAAAAAAATCATCAGACTGTTGATTCTGACTTCAGACGTGCCGCGGGGTTTCATATCTCTGAAGAGCTTCAGAGTGGGCGTGCCTTCAAACGAGCCGATAAATGAGCCAATAACTGCATCTTTCCTCAGTTCGGAGTACGAGGAGATCACCATCGACCCCGTGTGCAGCTGGAAGCCGGTGCCCGTGAAGCCCGACCTCCACGTGAAGGAGGAGCCTGACGGCCCCGTACTGAAGCGCTGCCGGACGCTCAGCCCCAGTCACATGGTCCTGCCCAACGTCATGGAGATGATCGCGTCACTCGGCCCCACCCCCTCCTCTTCCTCATCCTCCTCCACCACCACCTCAGCAGTCCCCCCTTCCTCTTCCTCCTCTTCCCCGATGCCCTACTCCTCCCTGCCTACAGGGGGCAACAATAATAGCAGTGCAACACCCGAGTACCCCGGATCAGGTAAGATGTTTTCCCCTCACAGCGGAGTATCGGTCACTTCCTGTTCTGCTCACATGTCTCCTCCATGTCTCCTTCTCAGCTCCGTCCTTTCCCGCTTTGTCGGCTCCGTTCTCCGACTTCAGCGCTCCCGGGACGCCCGGCATTGGCAGTGACTTCTCCTCCCCCGGCCCCCCGCCTCTCTCCTACCAGTCGGAGCTCTCCAGTGCCCTCCTCACCCCTGAGAAGCCCCCACCTCACCCGCTGGCAGGACAGGTAAAATAACATCTTCATCATCATCACTGCTTTAGATTCATTCAGTCTGTTAATAATTAAAAAAAAAAAATCTCCTCTTACATCTCCTTCCTTCCTCTGTCTCCTTTCCTCCTTCCTTTGTTGTCCTCTCACATTTCCCGTTTACCATCATGTCTTTCTCCTCTCCTCCTGCTCTTATTTCCTTTCCATCCTTCTTTCCTTTCTTCACCCCCCCCCTCCTTCCCCCCTTGTCTCATTCCCTCTCAGATGTCGGTCTCAGGCCGTTTGGACTCCGCTTCCCATGGTGCGCCTCTCCAACAGCATCAGCAGCAGTCACAGGGTCTCCATGGCAACTCTCAACCAGGGGGTGGCAACCAGATGATGCAGCGTAGCAACCAGAATCCCCGTCTCCAAGGCGACGGCTCCTTCGCACTCGGGGGCTCTGCTGATGTTCCGGAAACTGCTTTGGATGTGAGTAGAAAAAGACGACTCAGCAGATTCTACTGTTGTACTTGGCTTTAACATCAGTAATAATAATGATGATAGAAGGAAACTATAATAATAAAATGAATGCTAATATTAATAAATGAGAAGCTAATGATAAATATTAATTAAATTCTATAGGTACAATAAAAAAATACAAGAAATCATAAAATAACAGTAACAACGAAAGTAGTAATAGATTAATAACTGTTATAAGACATTAATATTAAAATGGTATTAAAGTAATAGAAAAGTAAATGGGTAATATCATTACTGTAATTTTTATATTTGGTAACAGAAAGGGGCAGCACGGTGGCGCAGTGGTTAGCACTGCTGCCTCACAGTTAGAATACCATGTGGAAGGGTTCGATTCCACCTTGGCCTCTCCGTCTCTGTGTGGAGTTTGCATGTTCTCCCCGTGCTTGCGTGGGTTTCCTCCCACATTCCAAAGACATGCACTTACCGGGGTTAAGTTAATTGGCTACTCTAAATTGCCCATAGGTGCGAATGAGAGCGTGAATGTGAGTGTGAAAGGTTGTTTGTCTCTCTGTGTTGGCCCTGTGACAGAATGGCGACCTGTTCAGGGTGTACCCTGCCTCTCGCCCTATGACAGCTGGGATAGGCTCCAGCCCCCCCGCGACCCTGAAAAAGGATAAGCGGAAGCGGATGGATGGATGGTAACAGAAATCCTTCCAGTAATAGTAGTGATTATGATAACTCATAATTGAGGAAGTGCATAAATATTCACATTTGTCCAGTGAAGTTTTGAGTTTTAGAGAAATGAATGCGTCTGATTAACGAAGCGTGATGCTGATAATGTCCTGATTGAGCTCATTAACGTGTTCAGCTCAAGCTTCCGTACCTCCGAGCTGGTGGAGTAAACCGAAGTGTTTCAAATAAAAACCGCAGCGGCCCGGGCGCAGAGCCCTGCAGAACACCACGCTGAATGTAACACACGGTTGTCCTCGTTGCTCCTGCAGTTGCTTCCCGAGTTGACCAACCCAGACGAATTGCTGTCCTACCTCGGCCCTCCGGACCTGCCGAGCAACAACAACGATGACCTGCTGTCCCTGTTTGAGAACAACTGAAAGCACTCGCACGGCTCCAGGGTCAAATGCGCAGTGACGTCACTGCAACATCCAAACTTAATTTTTTGTCCTCGCCACCAACATGGCAGCCGAGCCGACAGGGCTGCCGTCTGCACAGGAAGGAGCGGACGATAAGAAGGAAGGAAAACAAGAAAACAACAACTTTTAAATATAACAAATCTCTTTGATGTGTGATTATGAACTTGATGGTAACTTTATTCGTTTGTTTTTTTAAATTCTCTTGAACTGTATTTTGATGCTTCATCCTTCATTCCCTGTCACAGCTGACAGCCACTATTTAAAGTGACCACAGTGCTGCTTCCACATCATTTACCTGCTCATTACACTCACCTCTTCCTTTTGGGCTCTACGCAGATCCACCCATACAGAGGTAATCCCTTCGCACTTCATCCTGCGAACACTAACAGGCCGTTCTTCAAATCAGACAAAATGAAAAAGTCCACATTGCACTGAAGTCTGAAGGACGTTTACGCCTCACCTCTTTGCCCACACTGACAACACAAGCTGCTGATATCGCTGACAAAAGCCTGATATCATTTGTTGTTATATCGAGTATATTTTGGATCTAACAGCAACCAGATGCAGTCTTTTAATTAGACCATAATTCAGGTGTGAAGTGTATATTTTTGTTGTATAAAAAAAGAATATATTTGTAGTTTTGTCTAATTTGGTCCAAAGCACGGCGTGGCAGTGTGCAGTAAATGAAAGTGTGGCTGTTTTTTCCTGATGGTGAATGTGGTTTGTGGCTGAGGGTCTGAGACACCTGAAGGCAGCACTGCGGTGCTTTACAGCCAGAATATTTCTGGTCTGAATGAGTTTAAGTGTAATGGTACAAATGGCTGAAGATGAACTTAAAGGAGCGTGTTTTTGTTTTTCACCTGAGACCCGTCGAGGCGCTGAAGACAGAAACGGGATTTACGTCCGGCCATGGCGTGTGACTCGGACCTGATTTAACGCAGACCTGCCGATGATCAGTCGGAGAGTGGTGAGAGGCTGTAGCTGCTCGCCCCCCCGTACAGGCGAAATGAAGGGTGGAGCTGATTTTTGTTGCAGGCTGTTCGAGGTCTCACTTTGACCTGGCTTCGGTCTGCATGTGGCTTAGTGTAAATCACAGCTGAGGTTTCAAACTGCCACTGAGCTCGACCTCGAGAAACACTGGTTCATCTTCATCCTCCTCCTGCTCATCGTCATCATCATCGTCGTCATCCTGTGTGTTGTAAAGTGACTAGAGTCCAGACAGTCGTGGTGTCTCCATGGAAAAATAAACCTGTACATGATGATTCAGTAACGATGCTCATAACATAAAGTTTGTAATTTAATAAACAGACACTGGAAAGACACACAGAGGCTGCACTGCTTTCATCACACGTATGAAGAGTCGGTGCTCTTCATCAGACGCCCACAATCAGCGGAGAAAACAGTCCATGTGGCATGGTGGGAACACCTTCAGGTTCACATTTTATTCATGGTGACCTGCGTCACAGTGAGTAAAACGGGAAATAAATGTTAAAGGAACTGTGGAAGAAAACCACAAATCTAGTTTTATTGTGCTTAATGTCAGCTGCTCATACAAGAACTTAAAAAGCATAAAATCAGCAAATGCACAACTGCTTCATAAAAAGCTGGATACATTAGATTCAGATACACTTATAAAACTGCACCTTCCTTAAATCAGCAAGTTTATGAATGAAGTCTGGTAGAAAATTTCATATTGGTTGATAAATAGTAACAAATTACTTTACAGAGATATCAGTAAAAAGCAGGACAATTAAAATGGACACACATGAATCAGCCAACACAAACAAACCCTGCCCAGATACAGGTCTGAACAGGTGAGTTTTACAGGATGCTGCAGAGTGAACACACAGGGGCCGGTGAGCTGTTTTGAAGCGGACGTTTGAAAGGCGCACCCCCCTCAGTTTTCAGGTGGGTACGTGGGATCACAAAGAAGACCCCTAGAATCGGGATGGAACAAGGCCATAAAAGTCAGAACCAAGATTTTAAATTAAAATCTGAATCTTTTACTAGTGTGACTATTTTGAAAATTGGGTTCTCGTGTAGAGATCAGCACTTAGTGACTGACCTAAAGGTCAGAAACGGGAAAGGAAATTTCAGATTTTCCATAAAACATCACTTTGCAATTTCAGTTCCTGAACCAGTCAGCTGGTAGATCAGGTGAGAGCCACGCATGTGCAGCCAGGCCAGTCCTGCAGGCAGTCACTGGGAAGAACCACGGGACTAACTGGAGAACAAATTAGGAACTATTTTAAAGATTTCTGAGAGAGAAAGAAACTGATATTAAACACATCCTGACCAGCTCTGCACTGTTTGTCTGTGGGTGGAGGAGGCATTGAGGACGGGGGGGCAGCAGCCGTCATGATGCCAGCACGTGCCGCTGCTTCCTCTCTCCCAGCATCGACCCGTGTCATCAAAGGTCATGAAAGGTCACTGATCAATGGCGCACTGAACAGATCACCTCCACCTGGAAACCAGCTGCGAGCAGCTCAACAGCTTCTGTTTCATCAGCAGCGGGTAAAAGGTCAAAATATTCCACGCTTATAAAGCTCCTTCAGGCGACTTTTTTTGTGGGAGAAGCTGAGAAGCTTTGTGTGGTTCACGCAGCACCTCAGTTCATCACTGTAGCTCCTGACTCTGCAAGGCCCACCTCCCCAAAAGCCCACTTTCTGCTGCTTGGCTGACCTGCCGAAAAGTATGGAGGGGCGGGGCCTGTGAGCTGGGTGAGATTTTGTGTGACAGACATATGAAGCAATCTGTGATGTAATCAGAGTATCCTGCTGACCCACTCGGATTACTTACACCTTACACATGTTAAACTTTCCAACATTTACTACTACTGGCTACACATTTGTTTCGTAACCTGTGAATGAATGTTAAATAACATGTTACTTTTAACTAACCATGTAATGAATGACTTAGATACAGTACTGTTCAAAAGTCTTGAGCCGTACCTCACTTCTTTACATGTTGCTTCTGAGCAGCCAGACCTTCTTATAATGCTTTACAGTGCTCTTGAGCAACAGTTCTCCAGCTTTGGTTCTTTTTACATCTTTGGTTGATTTTTACACTCGACCTCAGTCCAGTCGTTGTACCCGAGCATTTTCACAGGAATATTTTTGTTAGTTAAGCCTCTGAACTCTGACCTGTGAATCATTCAAACATAAAAAGGCTCCAGACTCAAAGGGTGAACCAGTGTTGTGTCGACACATAGCAAACAGAGCAAAGAACTAATTTAACTGTATATTTAGGCTCTTTCTTACTAGCAGCCTGTCACAAAAACACATCATTTGTTCCGTTTCTGTAGTTGAATCAGTAAAACATACCAAAAGATAACTGACAGCATAAAACAGGATTTGTGCACCAACAAGGTGATTCCCAAAGAGCCGTTAGCTGCAAACTTGGCCTATCTCAGCATGGTGTGCAGCTTGTCCTTAAAAATCTGAGGAAACTGGACACATGGAGGACAGAAGAATAAGTGTGAGGCCTAAAAAAACTGTACAGCACATGAACATTCTCTGAAAGTCACACCGTTAATAAACAGGAACAGATCCAGCAAAGACCTGACACAGGACCTGAGAGATGCATCTGGACCTTCATGGATTCATCTACTGTTCAATGATGCCTCAACAGAAATGGTCTCAGTGGAAGAGCAGCTATCAGGAAGCCATTCATAAAGAAACAGGAAGGAAAGGCTGAGGTATACCACAGTACACAAGAACTGGACTGAACATCAGTGGCAGCAGGTCTGATGGAGGGATGGATCCATAGGCGTAGGAACCGGGGGGGGGGGGGGGGGACGTGTCCCCCCCAATATTGGAGACAGGCGCATTTGTCCCAACCAAAAAATACACAGCAGAGGAGAAAAATACTTGATATTGAAATCTTTAACTCGCGTGCTTTTATTTTGAAGGCACAACATGCGCTCTCCCCCTTCCTCTGAATGGCTCTGAGTGGTTGGGAGGTGGGAGACAGCGGCACGAGTCAGAAACTCTTGAATGAGGTAAAACAGTCTGTCGGGATCGTTGCCATGATCAGAGTCATAGGCGACATATGCGGCTACCACCACCAGGGGGCCCCCAAGCTCACATACATTTGTAATGAAACTTTATGCTAGTGCACTGGTAACATTTGTCTATGCACTGGTAACAATTATCTGTGCATTGGTAACATTTATCTGTGAATTGGTAACATTTATCTGTGCACTGGTAACATTTTGTCCCCTTAGAATTATAAGGTTCTATCTACGTTCTGACCAGTTTTGAGATATTGAGCTTTAAAGATTTTGCACTCTGTATAGCAAAAATTACACATGGAATAAGTCTTGTTCACACATGATTATGAAACACATCCTATATGTATTCTAAATCAGTAATATCAAAATCCTGTTAAATGTGCAAATAGGTTTTTTGGGTTTTTTTTTTTTGAACAAGTAGAACCTTCTAATTCTAAAAACTCCTTTTTTGTTTGGAATTATAAGTTATCTGCAAAATGTGATAACTACTACTGATTTTCAAGGAATGAAAAATAGTTAATAGTTTTAAACCATAAAATTATAGATATAATAGAGTGTCCACAAGTATGGTTAAATCAAATTTAATGAATTCTGTGACATTTTTTAAGTTTTTTCTTTCATGGCAAACTGTTTTTACGGACACATTCCCTTCCCTTTACTAGAAGAAGATGATGCTTGACAAAGTTTTATCTTTGAATGTTTCAATGCTACAACATCTCCATCCATCCATTCTCTTCCGCTTATTCTGTTCAGGGTCGTGAGGGGGGGGGGGCTGGAGCCTATCACAGCTGACATAGGGTGAGAAGCACAGTACACCCTGTATAGGTCGCCAGCCTGTTGCAGGGCTAACACAGAGAGACAACTATTCACACCTATGGGTACTTTAGAGTGACCAATTAACCCAACCCCAGTAAGTCCATGTCTTTGGACTGTGGGAGGAAACCCACACAGACACAGGGAAAACATGCAAACTCCACACAGAGAGACCCGGGCCAAGGTGGAATCGAACCCAGACCTAGATGTCAATCTAGCTGTGAGGCAGTAGTGTTAACCACCATGCAGCCTTGCTTCACAACATATGTTGCACAATTTTAAAATTGTACAATTAAAAAAAAAAAAAAAAAAATCAAACTTTTCATTAAACTCATGTTGGGAGACTGAGCCCTCTTTTTTCCCATCCTTTATTTTTCCAAAGTTTTCTTAAGATAACTCAACATATAATTATATGAAAACCAACAAGTAAAAATAAAATTTATAATAAATAAATACAACAAAATAAAAATTTGATATAAATTTAGGAGGCGTATACTTTGACATATAAATAAACTCAAATTTCAATAAAAGTCAATAATTTACCACAATGTTTTTTTTTTCCCATTCAGCCTAGATCTTTTAAAATTTTACAAGCTGCAATCTACCTGAAAAAGCATTCTTTAAAATACTGTATAAACATTTAGATTTTGAGTCTGTGTCCACTGAGTACAAAAATCCAAATAAAAACTAATTCCACTTAAAAGGTAGATTTTTTTAAAACTTGGATCTTTAATTAAAATCATTCTGCTATAAAAATGTCACTGACAATGAACTGTTTTCTTTCAGTTGTATTTATTCAGGAAAAATGTAACAATTTCTTTGCCGTCCCTTTTCTGGTGTTTTTTCTTTTACTTGCTCTTCTGGAGTTTGATGACAGAAATAAAAATAGACAGAGCTCATTAGCATGGAACCACTGCTAAGTCATAGAATATATTAAAATCTGAAGTCATTCTTCAATCAATAATATTTTGTGCATGAGGTAACTTATATTATGACCTTTGACTATTCTCAATATTACCAACTACATTGTTTGTTTTTTATGTTAGCACTGACCACAGACAAACAATACAAAACTAGTGTTAGCTCGCTAGCTTCGTAGCTAACAGTGCAAAGAAACAGCTCAGTGCAATCTAAAAAAAAAAATCAAAAGTTAAGAATTTTCCTGCCATTAGTACTTCTGTCTGTTGTCAACTCATTTTTGAAATCCTCAAGCTTCAGATGTCTTGTAAAGAGCCCCAGCTTACTATGAAACATTTTCTCTAGCATCTCCTTTGCTCCTTTGCTTGACATTGTGCTGGGCACCAACATTACAAACAAGAAGCAACCTGATTGGCTCTCTTGTGAACATTTCAAGTTCCTATTGGTTCATAGATAGAACCTTATAGTACCAAGCTAATGCTTGATTTTGCAGATAGAACCTTATTATTTTGTGAATAAAACGCCCAAAATTATATATAATTGAAAAAAAAATCTCTTACATATTGTTGAGAAGAGGTCAGCAAATAAGTATATGACAATAACTCAGTTTTGTCAAAAATGTCAGAACCTTATAATTCTAAGGGGACAATTTATCTGTGCACTGGTAACAATTATCTGTGCACTGGTAACATTTATCTGTGCACTAGTGACATTTATCTGTGCACTGGTATCATTTATCTGTGCACTGTGCACTGGTAACATTGATCTGTGCACTGGTAACATTGATCTGTGCATTGGTAACTATGCACTGGTAACAGTTATCTATGCACTGGTAATATTTATCTGTGCACTGGTATCATTTATCTGTGCATTGGTAACTATGCACTGGTAACAGTTATCTATGCACTGGTAACATTGATCTATGCACTGGTAACATTTATCTGTGCACTGGTATCATTTATCTGTGCACTGGTATCATTTATCTGTGCACTGGTATCATTTATCTGTGCACTGTGCACTGGTAACATTGATCTGTGCATTGGTATCATTTATCTGTGCACTGGTAACATTGATCTGTGCATTGGTATCATTTATGTGTTCACTGTGCACTGGTAACATTGATCTGTGCATTGGTAACATTGATCTGTGCATTGGTATCATTTATCTGTGCACTGTGCACTGGTATCATTTATCTGTGCATTGGTAACATTTATCTGTGCACTGTGCACTGGTATCATTGATCTGTGCATTGGTAACATTGATCTGTGCATTGGTATCATTTATCTGTGCACTGTGCACTGGTAACATTGATCTGTGCATTGGTAACTATGCACTGGTAACAGTTATCTATGCACTGGTAACATTGATCTGTGCATTGGTATCATTTATCTGTGCACTGTGCACTGGTAACATTTATCTGTTCACTGGTAACATTGATCTGTGCATTGGTAACTATGCACTGGTATCATTTATCTGTGCACTGGTAACATTTATCTGTGAACTGGTATCATTTATCTGTGCACTGGTAACATTTATCTGTGCACTGGTATCATTTATCTGTGCATTGGTAACATTTATCTGTGCACTGGTAACATTGATCTGTGCATTGGTAACTATGCACTGGTAACAGTTATCTATGCACTGGTAACATTGATCTGTGCATTGGTATCATTTATCTGTGCACTGTGCACTGGTAACATTGATCTGTTCACTGGTAACATTGATCTGTGCATTGGTAACTATGCACTGGTAACAGTTATCTATGCACTGGTAACATTTATCTGTGATCAAGCCAGTTTGGCCACGTCCTACGATTATAAAACATATACATATGTAAATTATACATGCAATCATATAAGTGTACACAACACTTTTTCCAAGAAACATTTGAAAAATAAGAAAGTAAAAGATCAAATGGCATTTTTTTTTAAATGCTTTTCTCAGCGTATTTATGGATCTGTCAGGTTTCTGATATGTGTCCCCCCAAATAGGAAACTCATTCCTACGCCCCTGGGTGGATCCACATTTGACATTTCTGGTTCAAATCATCATCAGGAGAGGTCCAACAGTGAAGCACGGTGGAGGCTCTGTCATGGTTTGGGCTGGATCACAGCCAGTGTTGTTAGAGATCTTGATGCAATTATGAACACAGAAAAATGCCATCAGATTTTGATCCACCATGCAATACTATCTGGAAAGGTTCTGATTGGCAGCAGCTTTATTTTTCAGCATGATAATTCTTGCCAAACACACTGCCAGTGCAGTAAAAGCATCCCTGTATAGAAAGACACACAGTGGGAAAGCTATCGGTCAGCTTAAAGCAATGACAGAAAGCTGCCTCTGAGTTCAGGCTGTGTTGAAGGATAAAGGAGGTCACAGCAAATAGTGAATTTGTCTCATAGGGGAGAGTGGGGTAAGATGAGCCACTTTTTACTTTTTTGGTTCTACTGACAAAATTAAATGACACAGGAGTACCATGAAAACATAAATTTATAATTTGGATTGTTGTCTAACAAATTAAAGTATAAGAATGAGTCTATAACAAACAGCTTTGGAAATATGACATCACAAAACAAAGTTTTCCCGTGGCTCAGTTTGCCCTTGGGCACGGGGTAAGTTGAACCAGTTCACAGGGTAAAGTGACCTGTCTATTTTTTCCAGTATTAAAACAGACATAACAAAAAAGTGATTCAACTCAGCTGAACCACTGGTTCAACTTACCCCATGGCCTTTGGCTCACTTTGCCCCATAGCAGCCATTTTGGACAAAATGGTCCAATATAGCTAATAAAGTCTAATCTTTAACAAAATGATTGACATGGTTTTATAATTTGGGAATCCACCAATATATACCATGGATAATAATACCTTAAAATAAATTCATCTTGATATAATGTTCATACAGGAAATGCTAAAAATTTACTTTGACATGGAAAAATTGGTTATTTCTGGAAAAAAAAAAAATCTTACTTGTCACATGTACTCCTGTCTTTTTCAGTTTGATTGAAATGGTGTTTGCCACCTAAAAGCAAGGTCACGCGACCCTAGACAAGGATAGTTGCTAATATACAGGGGGTGGGTCATCTTACCCCACTCTCCCTTATGCTGTATTTCCAATTATGGTGGCATCACTACTATCTATTTCACATTTTCCTGCAAAATATAAAGAATGAGGACTTTTGGCTCAGGACTTTTGCACAGTACTGTAGGTGGTATTTAGCATGAATCATTTAATTCATGCTAAATACTAATTTTGAGCACTGCTGGGGCGTGTTCGCTGCTTCCACGCACTCTCGGTCTCAGCTTACAGCTGATTTCCAGACGGCTGCAGCGGTGACGGAGCGCTGAATTCCGCTGCTGTGCCTCGTCTCGAGCTTCCTCCGGCGCAGGGAGCTGAACTTTTACGCGCGCAGTAAACTTCCACGCAGTAAATTTCCACGATGAGTAACTGCGTTCTCTGCAGGAAACATCGGACCGCGCCCTGACCGCGTGACCGCGCTCCCTCCCCAGCCGCCCGCGCTCCGGGCAGCGGCAGCGCGTTCCCGTTGCAGAACTCGATATTCACCACGTCCGCTCCGTCGAATTGAACTGCTCCCATTGGACGCCCGCCCTGTCTGTTTCTGTTATGCGCTGCTTTGGCATTCAGGAGATTGGCTTTTTTCTCCAACTTGGACACCGAAACGGGGCGGTGCTTCACGGAGACAAGGCTTTCAAAGAGCTAAACTAGGGCGGGAAAAGCATAAACAGAAATCAAACATACCGTTAAATATGCTCGCCCCCTTAGAGACCGGACCTTTTTATTCTCGCTGCTGATTGGTTAAAACAAGTTTCAATCTAACACACATGCGTTACCGATTGGCTTGCGGTGACTTCGTGTCTCCCATTCGCGTCTTATATAAATTTTATCCACATCCGCCCATCTTTTTCGGTCCCTGGCAGCCCGTCGTGTTCGTTAGCCGGAAACTCCTCAGCGTCTGTCTCCAGCTCACCTGCTGAAATGGCCAAGCCTCGAGTTTTCTTCGACATCACCGCTGACGGAAAGTCCGTGGGCCGGATTGTGATGGAGGTGAGGCGGCTGCTGCGGTCGCAGGCCCATGGTTGATCCCGGGCCTCGCAGGGGGTGGCTGCTACTGATTTTAGCCGGCCAGTTACCCGCTGCGGTGGGCTGCGGCGCACCGGACCGGGGTCCAGCTTCCGGACGGACCCTCCTTTCTCCTCGTAGCATCACGGCAGCTCGCGGAGCTGTCACACGCGTGTCGGAGGGGCTGTGTGCACGTGTTTGTAGCTGCTCGCTAGCTCGGTGCGCTGGCGGGTCGGAGAGGGCGCTCCAGGGCTGGTTGTGTAGCCACAGGGCCCCCGTTAGCGCTTCCAGTACAGCTAATCTATTAATCTACTGTTTAGTGTTCATGCGGGTACTAAAGGAGCGGACACGTGATTGGCAGACCAGCTGTATTCATTGCGCCGTTGGGGTGTGTGTGTGTGTGTGTGTGTGTGTATTTTTTTTTTTTTTTTTTTTTTTTAATTTAAATTAATCTGGCTGGGGGGTTGTAGTCGGAACGTGCCCCAAACTCTGGTCACATGGAGGCGCAGAACCGCCTCGCTTACCCGTCGGCTAACGGGCGAAGCTAATGCTAATTTTATGGCAGGTTCTTTGTTGCGGCTGCGCAGGCCTTCGAGCGGAACCGGGAAATCGCCGCTGCTCGCCCGGAACTTTCTCCTGCGTGCGGTGAGAAGGAGCGTGTAGACGCGTTCCAGCAGCTCGGCGTAAAACCCCGGTAAGTGGCGCTCCAGTTCGTTAGCCTCTAACTGGGCCGGTTCCTTATTGGTTGGCCGTGGAGACTTCTGGAAGGGTCTTCTGGTTTGGCGGGGGGCGGGGAGGGGAATGCGGATGTAGGGTTCCCGTTCAACCCTTTGTTCCCGGCGTGAACAGAGTTGCACAACCCGAACCGATTTGCGGCTCAGAGGTGCTCTGTTGGCGGGTTCGTGATCGTTCACCCGGGATCACCGCAGGCTAAATGGGGCTAGCGTGTGTGCTAGCCATCCAGCCATTTTGTGCGCACAGCGGCAGCGCGCTATGGGCGTTCCCGACACATGGCGCGGGTAAAAGCTGGCCAACTGGGACAGGCGTAGTAGTCCCGGCGGGTGGGAGTAATCGGACCTTCCTGAGGCTCACAGCAGATGGCTGCTGCATTATGAATGTGTGGTTTGTGTTATGGCTGAGCAGGTGGACCCGCTGCAGCCCTCACCCTGCTGCACCCTCCTCCCCCTGTCTCCGTGGTGGCGTCACTGCTGAGCAGGGCATGCGGAGACTCCATGTGCTGCAGTGCTGCATTCCTGACTTGCAGCTCTTAAGCACATAATAATCTCAAAGTCAGGCTGCAGCTGGGTTTGACTTGAGCGATTTGTCGCACGGTTGCTTGTAATACTGGTGGCGATGTCTGCCAGCAGCAGTTCAGGTCTGTTACCCCACAGTGCAAAGTACAGCATTCCTGATAAACCTTTCCTGGTTCTGGCTGGTGGCCTTGCTTGATGGCAGCAAGCCAAATGTTAGTATCTGCCAGCCAAGCTGATTTCACAAGATTAAAATCATTTCTTCTTTCCAATGACTGAACTTTTTCTGCAGCTCCGTGCAGATGTGGTGCCCAAGACTGCTGAAAACTTCCGTGCCCTCTGCACCGGTGAGAAGGGATTCGGCTACAAGGGCTGCACCTTCCATCGCATCATCCCTGAATTTATGTGCCAGGTGAGGTCACAGATGGAAAAGTTGTTTTGAGAAATTATAGTAGCTGTAAGAAGACAACCCAGTACTCTTTTTCCTCTTTGCATTACTGAACATGTGATCTATAAGGTGTTTCTGCTGTCCTAGGGTGGCGACTTCACCAAGCACGATGGAACCGGAGGAAAGTCCATCTATGGCAACAAGTTTGCAGATGAGAACTTCACCCTGACACACACCGGCCCAGGAATCCTGTCCATGGCCAACGCTGGCCCAAACACCAACGGGTCCCAGTTCTTTATCTGCACTGTCAAGACAACATGGTACTCGCACACTTGGGCCAAAGCTTCAGAATCAGTACTATGTAGTACTAATACTTCTGTGTTATATTCTGGAGCATAAAATACATTTTTCTCAAATGACTGAAGGTAACAGTAAAATGCAGAAATGGGCCTTGTATCGTCCCCCAGAGCCCCATTTTTAAGCAAGAATGTCTGCGTGACATTTTATTTCTTCAGTCAAAAGACTTCAGAAGGCCAGAAACTTGATCCCAACCAGCAGCAGAAAGTTGATTTTAAATGTAGTCGAATAACCAACACAAAAGGTTAAATGGGTTCAAACAAACTGCTTTAAAGTAACTAAGAGGTAAAGAGCAAAATAGGGCTGCAACGATTCATCGACGTAATCAATTCGTCGACTACAAAAATTCGTCGACGTGGAATTTCAGCGTCGAAGCAGCATACTTTTTTTATTTTTTTTTTTTCAGATTATTCGATTACCAAAATAATCTTTAGTTGCAGCCCTAGATCTAAACTACAGCTGAGGTAAATGTAAAAACATTTTTTATGGATGCCAAACTATAAAAGCCTTAAAACTGATATCTTAAAGTAGAGAAGTTTAAGTAGGATTAAGTCACTCTACAGAAGATGGGTAAAAATGATTTGTAGGGGAGGTGTTAGTAAAAATTTAAATATATTAGGGCTGCAACTAAAGATTATTTTGGTAGTCGACTAATCTGTCACTTTTATCGATTATTCAGCGATTATTTCAATCTTAACTCGCCTGTTCAAGCCTGCCCACCTGTTAACATCACCTTTTCCTCTTATCACAGGTAAAATAATGACCCATAAAAATACGAGTTTGAAACTAATCCAAATATTTTAACATTAATGTGACCATCGCAGTAAATATCAAATAAACAATGCATATTAAAGTGAATGCAACTTTTATTTTTAAATGAAAATATAATGTGCAAATAAATAAAAATGGCCTCTGTCCAAAAGTTCAAATAAGGCTTAAAAGTAAATCAAAGTTGTTGTTTTTTTTTTTTTTTTTTTTTTTCTGTCCAAAACAGCTGAAAAGTTTACAGGTGATTCAGTTCATAGAGGTTTACTATTCAGAACTAAAGCTGATATTAATGCAAGAAAAAAATATAGGAGCCAACCTAGCCGCTCTTATTGTCCTTCACTTGTTAGCTAACATAACTGAAATGGCAGCGCTTGGAAAACATTATCCACGAGAGTTCGTTTCCGACAGCTAACCTAACTGAAACATTAACAGGTAACAGCGACGCACTAACGTGCCCATCCAGTGCTGACGTCTCAGCTCCAGGGTGCCGGCGTTTTAAACGCTCAGCACTGCAGCGACGCTGCCGTGGAAGGAAAGCTCTGCTCTGCACATCTGCATTGAGCTTTATTTTAGTTTGTCAAATGCTCCCACACCTTTGACAGTATCTCCATTTTCTTTCATTTTCTCCACCCTCCTCTCTGTTCACATTATTCTCCTTTGTTGGTGTTGTTGGCAGACAATGGAGGCAATACTGCCGCATATCTTCCTGTAGTGTATTGCAGTTACAAAAATCACATGATAAGCAGAACAAAATAGATGAATGGGTTTAAATGTATAATGCTTCAATGATGAAATTCCACATTGGCAAATTTTTGTAGTCAATGTCGTCAATTAAGTCGCTGAACTGTTGCAGCCCTAAAATACATTGAGCTAATTTAAAAGGTAAAACAAGCTGAGAAGTTAAACACAACACATTAATGTCTTACAGTTTATGCTAAAGTGTTAATGCTTATAATTATGACAAACACCACTCAATGAGGTCAAGGAGCAAAATAAATCAAATGCCACCAAGTTTCTAAACGCAGTTATTAAAAGTGTAAGACAATAAAGGTTTAGATGAATATAAAGCAGAAAAATGAGTGTCTCCAAATGACCACAGTGCACCAAGCTTCAGTAAATCATAACTGTAGCTCCACGCTGAAGGATTTTAACCTTTTAAACTGAATCCAAGCTGCTTGGCCACGATTCACGAGGTTTAATCGCAAGAAAAGAGCTCGATTTAGAAGTTCATTGCCATCTCAATGTGACGTTTTAATCAGGCTTCACATTCAGCTAATTGGGCTTTAAACAAGTGATGAACTAACAGGAACAGAAGAATGACTGGTCTGTAGAGTCTATGGCTGTAACACGAGTCTGCAGCTTCCTATCAGATCAAGCTCTGAAGGGTCGAAGAAACACCAGTGAGAGTTCAGTCAGGTGACTTAAAATAGACCTGGTGACAGACAGCAGGTGGAGATACGACAAAAGCGGGAGGCGAAGAAACATTAGACTTCTTCCTGAAATGGAACATCTGGGCCAGGATGACCTGCCTCCTCTTAACAATATGTAAATCATGAGTTTGAGGAGAATTGTTAGGAAAAAAGAAATGTGGCATGTGGATAATCAGACTGCACTGATAGGAATCTCTAACATCGCACTGAGTGGCCGTGTCAGATCTGCAAAGTGCAGCACGTTCTCACCAGGTTTTATGTCAATCATATCAACAAGAAGAAATGTGTGAATTTTAGAGAAAAGGGAACATTTAGGGTCAGTGCTCACATTCACAAGGCTCTGCCCCTCAGTAATGAAGTGGAGTGGAGCTGACCACCTCAGCAGTGTGAACACCGCGACTTTCTCTGGGATCAGATCCTGCAAACCAAGCTGTTGCCGCGCAGCTGTTTATCAGACTGTCAGAACACACTGAGGAAGAAACCAGAGCAGCGTACACATTTACCCCTTCATGAGCTCAGGGGCGGCTCCGACCTGACAGTAGATCATATTCGTGCTGCAGCTTGGCTGGTTGTAATGATGCAGCTCTCCTCTGGATATTTCCTGAGTCTTAGTCCTTGGGACCTCACAGTCCCAGCAGCTTCTATCAGCACAAGCACACTGAGCCTCCTGCAGCCTCCCCTCTGGTCTGAGCTGCTTTCACACACAAACGAGTAAACCTAAGTTTCCTCTGCTTTATTTTGAGTGGTGAATGACTTGCTCCCTCAGTGGGTCTGCTGGTCTTTGAGCTGCTGGTTATTACTGAAGTGAGCTGGTTGTCTTCATGGCACACAGTCGGCAGGTCAGCTGGTGGTTGCGATCCAGGTTCTCCATCCAGAGCGGCACCTGGAACCAGATGTTCCAGCGGTGAGACATTCAGAGTCCAGGCTGCTGTTCAGATTTGGAGTTTCAGCAGCTTATGGCATGACTGAAATATTTGATGTGCACCACTGTTATCTGTGTTATCGGTTTTTGTGAACAGTCTGATGGGATGGAATTATTATCGCTTCCTAAAGGATATTTCAGCGTCTCCTAGGGCTGCAACTAAAGATTATTTTGGTAGTCGACTAATCTGTCAATTATTTTATCGATTAGTCCACGATTATTTCAGTCTCACCTCACCTGTTCAAGCCTACTCACCTGGTAACATCACCTTCTCTTCTCACAATGAAAATAATGACCCATAAAAATACAAGTTTAAAACTAATCAAATGTGTTTTTAACATTAATGTGACATAAAAAAATATACAATAAACCATGCTTATTAAAGTGAATTCAATTTTTATTTCTAAATTAAAATATAATAAAAAATGGCCTCTGTCCAAAAGCTCAAATACGGCTTCAAATTCAATCAAAGATTTTTCTGTTCAAAACTGAAAATTTTACAGATGATTCAGTTCATGAAGTTTACTATTCAGAATGAACGCTGATATTAATGCGAGAAAAAAATGGGAGCCTATGTAGCTGCTCCTACTGTCCTTCACTTGTTAGCTAACATCACTGAAAATGTGCCGCTTAGCAAACATCATCCATGAGAGCTTGTCTCCGGCAGGTAAACGAACAGAAACTTTACTGTGCAAACATTAACAGGTATCATTGACGCACTAACGTGCCCATCCAGAGCTGACGTCTCAGCTCCAGGGTGCCGGCGTTTTAAACACTCAGCACTGCAGCGACGCTGCCGTGGAAGGAAAGCTCTGCTCTGCACAGTCTGCATTCACACAATCACATAATTGGAAGATGGATGGGTTGTAGACATTAAAATTCCACGTTGACTGTTTTATCGTAGCCAGATGAGCAGGTGTGACGATTTTACTTTAAAATGAAGTCAGTTTCATTTATTAGGCTGCTTGAAGCTTCTGTTTGTTGCCGTGTCCTGACGGCGTTCTCTTCTCTGCACGCAGGCTGGATGGTAAGCACGTGGTGTTCGGCAGTGTGGTGGAGGGCATGGATGTGGTAAAGAAGATGGAGTCGTATGGCATTAGCAGCGGGAAACCCAAGGCCAAGGTCGTGATTGCTGACTGCGGGCAGCTCTGAGCTCATCGCCCTTCATGCCTGCCCTTTAGCCACTCCCTCTTAGGCGCCGCCCCTCCACAGTTCAACATTCCTATTGATGGAGATCCCCTTGGCCCTGCCCCTTTTATATTCTGTTGAAATCTTGTTGCTGCATTTGTGACTTTGCCTTTTGGAAGTTTCTTTTGCATTAACATTTTTTTCCACCAAGTCCTGATGGTTTTTTTGTTATATCAAAAAAAAGAGAGAAAATAAACAAATGATGCCTTGACAATTGAAATGTCTGTTCTGGTGTTTGAGTCTCGGAGCTTGCGGTCTCAATGCCACCACCCTCAGAAGGGGCATAACCCTGTTAAATGTAACCTTCATAAAGGCCTGGTGTGATTCTGAATTTTAGAAATAAACCTAAGAACATGTTCACCTGGGAATGTGAGGTCTAGAAACTCAGATTCAAAGCCTCCTGAGCTGTGACAGGAAGTGGTGTTGGCATTTAAAATGCAGCCAGAATGACTGCTGCAGAGATGGCTTCCAAATAAAGTTAATCTGGTGAATTACTGCTGAGCTTTGGGGCAAAACTTGTAGGTGATCAATCTGTAATCCGTCTACACTTAGTAGTGCAGCCTATTTTAAAGTCTTTAACTGGTTACACCTGCTGGTAAACCTGTGGTACTGCACCTGTGCAGGAGCTCAAGCCCACAGTGAGGAGCAGGTGTGAGCATCAGAGGTGGCAAAAGCACAAACATTCTGTACATCAGAAGTACACATGCTTGTTTTAAAACATACTCTGGTAAAAGTTAAAGTACTGATTCAGCTGCTTTACTGAAGTAAAAGAAGAACAGGCTCTGAAATGTACCTAAAGTAAAAGTAAACTCTTTGGAGGACGTTTCTACCAGCTAGTTTTGTGTAAACTAACTGATGCTGTTATATAATGGTATAAACTGAAAATACAAAGATTATGCCAACCTAAATTCTAATGAATGTACTCGGCTTGAATCTGTTACCTACATTGAGGGTGACTCTGCCTCCACACAAACACAGATATTAGTACAGTCAGGGGTTAAAGTGTGTTTCAGCAGGTGGGGGAACTCTAAGATCAGCTGTGGTGGCTCAGTATTTCACAATATGAAAAAAAAACATATATACAGATCAATATCTGATTTTTTTTAATTATTACATTACATATAGGTTTTAAATTTATAGTTTATCAAGTGTCACTGAGCAGTCCTTACCTTTAAATCTAACCTCTGCTTCCTCTTTCTTACACCTTTCTCCATCTCTGAGTGAACTTCTCTCTCTCTCTGGGAAATACAGCAGCTTTAGCTAGCAGACACTTACAGCATTATTACAGTATTACAGTACTGTTTGTACTTTGTTACTTCCCACCTCTGGAGGTGACACAGCTCCAAACTTTGCTCACAAAGTTCAATACAGCATTCAGGCCGAAGACAGTGACCCACGTACCTGAGTTACATAATGTAGGAGGGATATGTCACTGAGTGCTTTTTTAAGAAGCCAAAAAATGAAATGCAAAAACTGAGAATGTGCAGGCTGATGTGTGCAGATGGATATAATATACACTGCTCAAAAAAAACAAAGGAGCATTTTTTAATCAGAGTTCAGCATCAGGTCAGTTAAACCTCTGGGATATTGATCTGGTCAGTTAAGTAGCAGAAAGACTTCTGGATTTCTCAACACACGCTCTGAAGCTTCAGCACAACAGTCCCATCAGTAGAAGGTCCTTAACCCATCAGCAGGACCGGTATCTACTCCTTGGTGCAAGGAGGAACAGGATGAGCACTTCTAGAGCTACAAAATGACGTCCAACAGGACGCCATCTGTTGTCTCACTAATGGCCCTAACATTGTCAGGCATGCATATGAGCACGTGGAGGCAGTGACGCAAAAAGTGGGTATGCAGTATATGCAATGCATAGGGGCGCCGCACAGGGGAGCGCCAAAGCAATGAAGGGAAATTATTTCTCTAGTGGGTATTTTCTGTATTTAACAGCTGTGCATATGATATGATCAATAACAGAGGCACGGCGCTGATTAGGCGTCCCTGTGCTCCTTCAGGCGCACAGAGAACGCGCTCGATCGCGACTGTTTTCATTTGTATCAAGAGGAGGCTTTTAAATACTCAGGTTAGCTTAAGTTACTAGTAGTAAAATAACAGGTCACTGTTCTGCAACTGTGTGCTGTAGTGAGGGTGATGATTTGGAGTTGCTGCAATGAAACTGGACAAAGTGTTCTAGCCTGGTGCATCACTGTCTTAACATCGTTTACATTTACATTTTCATCTCCATCAAACGATGTGGCAGCCTTTCATTCCTAACACATTACCCAGTCCGCATCAGTATAGATATCAGCAGGATTTTTTTTTTCCATTGAGATTCATTTTCAAAGCGTTCCTTTCATTTTTCAGATCAGTGTATATGAATAGATATATCTGTGTGGAGTTTGTAGGTTCTCCCTGTTCCTCCAGATTCCTCCCACATTCTGAACCACAAACCACAAAGAAATATTTCTGGATCTTCACATATAAAAGCCAATTTCACAAAAGCAGTAAGAGAACCTGAACAGGTCTCACCCGAACACCTATTTTAAAGTCCTTCAGCAGAGGGCGCAGCTTTCAGCTTTCTGTGTTCTGGATGATCAGTCATGAATCAATAAATACTTTCCACTGTTAGCAGAGCAGACCAGATCAGATCAGATCAGGGTGGCTGTAGCTCAGGAAGTAGAGCAGGTCACCTACCAACCGAAAGGTTCACGATTCGATTCCTGGCTACTCCAGGCTGCATGCCAGTGGCGCAAAAAGGGGGTATGCACTATGTGTGATGCATAGGGGCGCCAAAACGATGTGGGAAAATATTTCTGTAGTTGCATTTTCTGTATTTAACAGCTGTGCATATGACATGATCAATAACAGAGGCGCTGCGCTGATTAGGGGCCCCTGCGCTCCTTCACCTCCCCTCCTCCTGTCCCATTTAAAGACAGTCCGTAAGTTATGTCATAGAAGTCTTGTATTTTATAAGTCCATGAATAAGTGATCTGCACACACGAACACAGTAAACGTTGAGAGGATGCGGATGGTGCGTTTTGTGTGTGTGTGTGTGTGTGTGTGTGTGTGTGTGTGTGTGTGTGTGTGTGTGTGTGGTGTTCTAGCTAGCGGTTGATCGCAAGGCGCCGCGCCGGTCTGAGACGCTTCACTTTCGGAGCTCTGCTGTCTGTGCATTTAGCAAACAGGAGCCCGCCCCGCGGACTCCGCACCGGCTAGATCGCTGCTTTGATCGCTGCTTGCGCCTGAATTATTTCACTGCAATTTACAATCTACCACAGCGCAGGGGAAGTTCACAATGTGCACGTTTGGTGTCCCTAAGGTCACGCGCACTTGATTTCGCGGCTGCAGAAATCGAAATGACAGCCAGCATGAATGAGAAGTAAGAAGAAAAACGAAGATCAAATGGAAATTTCAGGAATGAATTAACAGGAGTGGATCATGCTGACAAGTTTTTTCCACGCCTCCACTGTCTGTGTGGTTTTACTGGCTGTGCAGAGAATGTCAGCTGCTATTTTTTCCTTGCACCAGCGGTGGAGACAAGTTATCACGCGGTCCAGTCCCCAAAGCTGCAGGGACGCATTATGATGCTTCATGAGAAAAGTCGACGCAGCCATCTTTCATCCCGGAGCCCTGCTGAGGCTTTTCCTTCACTTTCTATGAACTGACAGATTTCCTCAGGCAGCTCATCGCACCTGTGTAATAAGGCGCGTCACCAAATTCCGAAGCTATTTACTTCAGAAAAGACTGAAACTGCCTCTTACAAAGTTCCCTGTCTGTGTTACGGTGTTTATGACGCGTTCTGTCTTCAGGACTTTGCTGCGCAGCGTTTCCTGCTGTGTGACGCAGTGATGCACTGTCAGCTCACCTGTGCAGGTCTCCCTCTTCATCTTTTCCGTATCTGTCCCACCAATCCGCTCTTTCCCACGCAGCGCAAGTGAGGAAAAGAGACAGATGGTTTACCTCCGATGTCAGCGTTCAGGTCTTTTGCCTCCCACCTGTTTGGAAAATCCCTGTTTTCCACTTTTCGTTTGGTCATTTTTTGGGGAGTCAGGCAGCTTATGTGTCACTGTAAAAAGTGCTGACCGATGTTTTATCCGCTGATCACTGATCAATCGGCAATAGGGAAAACGGGTGGGCCTAAAAATGTGTCCGCATACACCTCAGAAAGTATATAGCTGCGCCCCTGACACAGACACACAGTGTTGTTATCTCACATATGTGATGTTTTGAATATATAGAAAGTTTGGAAAGAAGGAAATCTTACTGTAACATATTTAATGTATACAATTCAGATATATAAAACAAACATATAATGTGTCACATTATGTCACAAAAATGTGATTGGTCAGTTTCAATGAAAGTGGAATGTCCTGGAATAACATTAATTAGTGTTTAATAATTCAAAATGAGTAATCAGTATAAAATATGGAATATGTAAGAGAAGGAGAGACACACTTCAGACTTTATGGAGCTTTTACTGCAGTGGCCACCATCGTTGTTTGGTGCTGATTGTACTTCATGGTTTGTGCTGCTGTCTTGTGGTTGGTATTCAGAAATGTCCTGCCATTGAATAGAATAGAATGCCTTTATTGTCATTATACAGGATGTACAATGAGATTGGAGGGCCACTCCTGTTCAGTGCCATGTAACAGAAAATCAAACTCTCTAAAATAAAAATATTATAAAAATATTATAATCTAGTATGATCAATATAATCAAGAGATATACAGAAATAAACAATGTGTAAAATATACAAAAAATAGAATGTATAAAAATATATACATACATTGGTGCATCTGTACATTGTAAGAAAAGTAAATATGTGTATACATATAATAATGAAGATGATGAATGAAGATGATGGATATTGCACTAGTGAATGAATACTGGATATTACACAATATAGGAATGTCAGATATTGTTCAGTATGAATAATATAATATTGCACAGTTACAGTGGGTGAGTGTGTGAGTTCAGGGTGGTGATTGCTCTGGCGAAGAAACTGTTCTTGAGTCTGTTTGTTCTGGCTTTGATGCACCTGTAGCGCCTGCCAGAGGGCAGCAGCTCAAACAGGTCAAAGCCAGGGTGTGAGCTGTCCTTGATGATGTTCCTGGCTCTGCTGATGCAGCGGGAGGTGTAGATGTCCATCAGGGAGGGGAGAGGGCAGCCAACGATTCTTTGTGCTGTCTTGACTACCCTCTGAAGCCTGACCCTGTCTGCCTCAGTGCAGCTGCCGTACCATACTGTGATACAGTACGTCAGCAGGCTCTCAATGGATGAGCGGTAGAAGGTCAGCAGCAGGTTTGAGTCCAAGTTGTTCTTCCTGAGGACCCTCAGGAAGTGAAGTCGCTGTTGAGCCTTCTTGATAACAGCTGTGATGTTATCTGACCAAGAGAGATCAGCAGAGATGAGGACACCAAGAAACCTGAAGGTGTGGACCCTCTCCACATGCTCACCGTTGATGTAGAGGGGAGCTGGGTCAGTCCTGTGCTTCCTGAAGTCGATGATGATCTCTTTGGTTTTCATGGTGTTCAGTACCAGGTTGTTCTCTGAACACCAGGCTGTCAACTTCAGGACCTCCTCTCTGTAAGCTGCCTCATCTCCCTTTGAGATGAGTCCGACCACTGTGGTGTCGTCAGCAAATTTGACGATGAGGTTGTTATTGTGGGCCGGACTGCAGTCATGGGTGTAGAGGCAGTACAGGAGGGGGCTCAGCACACAGCCCTGTGGGGAGCCAGTGCTCAGTGTGCGGGTGGAGGAGAGATGGGGGCCAAGTCTCACAGTCTGGGGCCGGTTGGTTAAGAAGTCCTTGATCCAGGAACATGTGAGAGGGGGGAGGCCCAGGGTGTGCAGTTTGGTGGTGAGAATGTCCGGGATGATTGTGTTGAACGCTGAGCTGTAATCCACAAAGAGCATGCGAGCATAGCTCTGCTGCTGCTCCAAGTGGCTCAACACAGAGTGGAGAACTACAGCGATGGCGTCCTCTGTGGATCTGTTTGCACGATATGCAAACTGATGGGTGTCGAAAGTGGGGGGCAGGTGGTCTTTGATGTGCTGGAGAGCCAGCCTCTCAAAGCACTTCATGATTACCGGTGTGAGGGCCACAGGGCGCTAATCATTTAGGCTGGTGACAGATGACCTTTTGGGGACGGGGATGATTGTGGCTGTTTTTAGGCAGGGGGGGATGACTGCTTGGGCCAGGGAGAGGTTGAAAATCCTGGTAAGAAACAGGGTGAGCTGGTGGGCACACGCTCTGATCACCTTGCCAGGTACTCCGTCTGGTCCGGTAGCCTTCCTGGGGTTCACTGCCAGGAGCACGCGCCGTACCTCATGCTCCTGGACGGTGAGTGGGGTGCAGCCTGGTGGGGGGGGGCAGGACTGGAGCAGATGGGTGGTCCTGAGGTTGGTTTATGAAATCCTGTCAGTTGCTAAAGTGTTTTCTTTTTCTTTGTGTTTTGAAATTTTGCTTAAAATAAAGTTTTGTTTTGTTTTGTTTTTGAAAGAAATGTTTGTGTATTTTATTTTTGGAGTAACCAGACTGTAATATTATGTTAGGCCAGCTTGCTGTCAGAGAAGAACAATGAGTGAGACCAACAACTGCAGCAAACTGCGCTAACTTCATATTTGAAATAGCATAACAGCTGGGCCCACTGGAGCCCACAGTGAAACATGAAGTTGACCCAACAGCCAGAATAAGGTAAGGCAAGGTTTAATGCACCTATTTATGTCAATGAAAAGTGACGCCTCTTTAGTTTCATTTGTAAACCTCTACATTTGACTGCAATGGGGCCCTATTTCAGGAAGCTGGTTTAGCTACCAACTCTGGGTTTGCTAACCCTAAAATGAGGAAAACTCAGGTTTTCACTTTCAGAAAGAGCATTAACTTCAACTCTGGGTCAGTTTGTGGGGCTCCAGACTCTGTGAACCTAACCTGCTAGCTGGTAACCATCTCACTGGCATGTTTTATCTAACACACTGAGTGTCTCTCTGACTCCTCCCCTCCTGCTGCACCTGAAGCACCTGTTTAATGTTCCAATTCATTTCCTCATTCATAAAGTCGCTGTCAAAGCGATCATAGGAGCAACTTAATTTGCAGACATTTATGTTTTTTTAAGCACTGAAATCCCAGTGAGACATTAGTTTATTTTTTGTACGTAACATGAGAGCTTTTATAGTCATTGTCAATATGGCAGAGACAGCGATTACATCACAGATTTATAATCAGCCCAGCTGCAGCTGTCAGACTGTTAGTCAGTGTCTCTAAAATATATAGTGTATTTTACTGCAGCATCACAGTTCAATTTTATTTACATAACGCCAAATCACAACAAACAGTCGCCTCAAGGCACTTTATATTATAAGGTAAAGACTTACAATAATTACAGAGAAAACCCAACAGTCAAAACATCCCCCTATGAACAAGCACTTGGCAACAGTGGGAAGGAAAAACTCCCTTTTAACAGGAAGAAACCTCCAGCAGAACCAGGCTCAGGGAGGGGCAGTCATCTGCTGCGACCGGTTGGGACTGAGGGGAGAGAGACAGAGATTAATAATAACAAATGATTAATGCAGAGTGGAGTATAAACAGAGAAAAAGAGGTGAATGAAAAGAAATACTCAGTGCATCATAGGAACCCCCCCAGCAGCCCAGGCCTATCGCAGCATATGTAAGGGATGGTTCAGGGTCACCTGATCCAGCCCTAACTATAAGCTTGATCATAAAGGAAAGTTTTAAGCCTAATCTTAAAAATAGAGAGGGTGTCTGTCTCCTGAATCCAAGCTGGGAGCTGGTTCCACAGAAGAGGGGCCTGAAAGCTGAAGGCTCTGCCTCCCATTCTACTCTTAAGTATCCGAGGAACCACAAGTAATCCAGCAGTCTGAGAGCCAAGTGCTCTATTGGGGTGATACCGGAGTATAAGGTCTTTGAGATAAGATGGGGCCTGATTATTCAAGACCTTGTATGTGAGGAGAAGGATTTTAAATTCAATTCTGGATTTAACAGGGAGCCAATGAAGAGAAGCCAATATGGGAGAAATCTGCTCTCTCTTTCTAGTCCCTGTCAGTACTCTAGCTGCAGCATTTTGGATCAGCTGAAGGCTTTTCAGGGAGCTTTTAGGACAGCCTGATAATAATGAATTACAATAGTCCAGCCTAGAAGTAATAAATGCATGAATGAGCTGTTCAGCATCACTCTGAGACAGGATGTTTCTAATTTTAGAAATATTGTGCAAATGCAAAAAAGCAGTCCTACATATTTGTTTAATATGTGCATTGAAGGACATATCCTGCTCAAAAATGACTCCAAGATTTCCCACAGTGTTACTGGAGGCCAAAGTAATGCCATCCAGAGTAAGTATCTGGTTAGACACCATGTTTCTAAGATTTATGGGGCTGAATAGAAGAACTTCAGTTTTCTCTTAATTTATAAGCAGCAAATTCTGAAACCTGACTGAAACTGTTGAAATAAACCGTTCCTCTGCAGATGATCAGTTAGCTGTTTTACAACTACTCTGTCAAGAATGTTTGAGAGAAAAGGAAAGTTGCAGATTGGCCTATAATTAGCTAAGACAGATGGGTCAAGTGATGGCTTTTTAAGTAGCGGTTTAATTACTGCCACCTTAAAAGTCTGTGGTACATAACCAACTAATAAAGACAGATTGATCATATTCAAGATTGAAGCATCGATTAATGGAAGGACTTCTTTGAGCAGTATAGTAGGAATGGGGTCTGATAAACACGTTGATGGTTTGGAGGAAGTAACTATTGAAGTTAACTGTGAAAGATCAATTAGAGCGAAAGAGTCTAAACAAATACCAGCAGTGCTGAAAACAGCCGAACATGAAGATAAGTCTTTGAGATGGTTATGAATCATTTTTTCTCTAATGGATAAAAATTTATTTGTGAAGAAATTCATGAAGTACGGAACCCGGCAAGGGACATGGGGGAAAAAAAAAACATGGGAGTAAAAAAAAAAAAAAGAGGCACTTTTGCGAGACCTCGCAAAACTTTTGCGAGATCCCGAGTTACTTTTGCGAGACCTCGCAATACTTTTGCGAGATCTCGAGTTACTTTTGCGAGATCTCGCAATACTTTTGCGAGATCCCGAGTTACTTTTGCGAGACCTCGCAATACTTTTGCGAGATCTCGAGTTACTTTTGCGAGATCTCGCAATACTTTTCAATTTAAGTCCATGCACTTCCGGGTGAGTCTTGCGACCTTAGAAACAATCACAATAATGGAGGACGCACATCCATGGGGGGAATACATAGATTTTTATTTCGATCTTGGTTTAAACTATAAAGACATTACGTCGGTGCTTGGTAGTAGACACGGCTTTCATATTAGTGAGAGACATCTGAAGAGAGTTCTCAGCGCAAGGGGACACACTCGTCGCAAAGCGTACTCTGACCTCGCAGCCTTGGTTGATTTCATTAGCAACGAGCTGCAGTACTCTGGACAGCTTCACGGATACCGATGGATGTACGCTAAATGCAGAGAACATGGACTACGTGTAAGAAAAGAGGATGTGCGCTTGGTATTGAAGGAGATGGATCCCCGAGGAGTGGCATTAAGGCAAGCAAGACGTCTCAGGCGAAGGAACTATTTTTCCAAAGGATCGAACTTCATCTGGCACCTGGACTCATATGATAAACTAAAGCCATATGGCATTTGTATTAATGCGAGTATTGATGGTTTCTCAAGGAAAATAGTCTGGCTTAATGCCTATACAACAAATAGTAATCCAAAGGTTATTGGGGGCTATTACATAGAAGCGGTACAGCGTTTAAGGGGCTGCCCTAGAGTTGTGAGGGGCGATCTTGGAACCGAAAATGGCCATGTTAGAGGCTTTCAGCGTTTTCTTGTGCCCGTGAACCCAAATGACACCCTTGACAGTTACTTGGAGGGAGCAAGTTCTGGCAATCAAAGAATTGAATATTGGTGGCGTTTTCTTCGCAGCCAGTGTCTGGAGTTTTGGTTGTCCTTGTTTGAAGACATCAGAAACAATGGATACTTTGATGGTGGATTTCTGGAAAAAAACCTCCTTCAGTATTGTTTTATGGGCCCTATCCAGGTGAGCTAATAAATTGCTTTTTTCATACGTGTGTGAATGTATGTCTATGTGACTGAAAGAGAAAGTGGGGGGCTGAAAGAAAGGAGGAAGCATAGAGAGAGAGGAGAGAAAGTAAAGCGAGAGATGAGAGTAGGGGCAGGTAGAGGGAATAGACAGACTTGGAGGAACAATGAGACAGGGGAGATGGAAAAGGGAGAGAGGAATTGTCAGGTAAACAGGTTTTTTGTGAAGGAAGACACCTGAGACACTTTAATTAAAAAAGTAAATCATTTATTGTATTAAAGGATCAGAAAAAGTACACATGCATGCGGGGGCTCAGAAGAGACAGGCTTGTTTGTGTGCTCTCTCTCTCTCTGAGCTCGTGTTCCTGTCTAACCAAAACATTTTTATACTGTCAGCCTTCTGTTATCTTAAACATAAACAATCTCTGGGCGCTATGAGTTGACCGTCATCACAAGCTGGTTTTCATGACTCATGATTCCTCAGCTGTGGAGTCATGAAGCACATCATCTTCCAGATGTTTTAGTTATGTGTCCTTGTGGCTAGTCCTCAAGATAAGATGTACTGAAACAGAGAAGTTAGTCTACTACTTTCTGATCTGTTGCTCTCTGTCTAATGTATTGTTTAATTGTTTATTATTTGGTTGATCCATTGTTCATTATTTAATTTACTGGAGTTTACCTTTAAACATTTGTCCTTTATTCACTGAGTAAAAAATAATCCCTAACAGAATCAAGAGGACCAGGACAGTAAATACAATGAAAACTGAAATTGCTATATTTAGCATCTATTTTTAGACCACCATATACGCACAGTTCCTCAATTTATGCACTCTTTTTAACAGGATGAGCTGGATGAGACTGCACAGGTTTGGAATGCACACTCCATCAGGCCATCAAAAAACATCAACATCCCCAGTGGCCGGCCCAATGTGATGTATACATTACCTGAGCTCTACAGGACAAGAGACTTCATTTGCCACGTTGAGGAGGAGCATGTTGAACTGTGCAAAAATGAGTGTGTTTTTCGGCAGACCAAACCATGTGATCAAGATGTATATGAACTATACAGTATCCTTATGAGTGAGTCCCATCGGACTCCACCAACAGACCCATATCAGGCTGTGAATCTGTATATGCATCTAAGAGAGGCCATCATGGCATCACTGTAAAACGTGTGCAGCACAGAACATTTCTTAACATTGACCTCAAGGTGCTGTACGTATGAAATCAAACATCTGGATGTAAAATGGACTCAAGTTCTCTAGTACACAGCCATGATTGAGAATGACTTATTGCACAAGTATTTCATTTTGTATTACAGGAAGGTCAGTGGTAAGCTGTGAAATGACTTCTATAGTAATGTTTTTTTGTTTTCCAGTAAGTGAGTTGGCATTTATTGACTGGAATGTAGTTAGCTATGGTGTCTAGAATATAATGGGTAAAATACAAATTCTGTTCTTTGTATCTGGCAGGCCACACAAAACTGTATTATGGGGCATCAAGACCCTAGGGGCTGCAGTTTGAGAAACTTGACTTTCAGGATCAATACAATCTAACAATATTTACTTTTTTTCCCAATTTAAATGATTTAAGACTTATTGGTGTGCAAAGCTAAATAAAATGCTGATCTTTTGCAGTGTTGGAGGCTCTGAGGTACATAAACACTAGGTTCTGGTCACCAAATTATTCAAAAATGTATTTTATGAGCAGAAAGTTTAATTTTCTGAACACACCTGTCCTGATGAGCTTTAATAAAATGTAAATTAATTCAAATGATACTTTGATATTAGACACCACTTTTATAATGAAGTCATGGTATATGTTTTTGTAATATGGGACAAATAAACTGAAATATAATCAAACTTTTATTTCTTAACTTGAAATATACACTGTACAGACAACAAACACAAATGACTGAAAATCATCATTAACTTTAAATCTTTTTTACTCGACAAAAAACTAAAAGTACATGGACCTTTCACCATGAAATCAAGTGTATATCTCTTTCTTCTTGCCTGGATTCTTCAACAGTTCCTATAAACAGCTAGACACAGCAAAATAAGTATAGGTGGTTTTCATGTGAGCCGAACTTTGACACCAGCCTCAAACATGGTGTCAGCAGTAGTGAAACCTACAATCAATGTACGAGCATATTAGAAATTAAAGAAAATCCTTATGAAATGCAACAGAACATAACATTACACGATCTGAAAATGAAACCGATGACTGATCACTATATGGCAGAATGCATTCAACATTTCAATAACAAATTTAAATAGAAAACAGTGAAATCAAGGGTAAACATATTTGTAATCAATTACAGCTGTAATTATTAATCCAGAAAAAAGACTTCCAGCAAGTTCAAATGATGTCCATTTCCAAGTAATTGCTGGAAAGGATGTTGTCAAACTCCGTGCGAAAATCAGGATAGCAAGTGTAAGTGCACGGTACTTCAAGAGTAGCTCCACAGGTATGAGCAACAGGCCTTCTGTTCAGCCCTGTTTCAGCATTGAAGCACACCAGAATTTTGTCAACACAGATGACAGAAGACCCTGTGCAGAAACGCAGGATTTTCTCAGCTTTGCTTTCATCAGCATTTTTGACATATCGCTGAAGATGGTTAAAGGTTGTTTGTTCTATTTGAGACAGCATCACCTTTGTTGTTTGAAATAGTTGTGATACTCTTTTGCCTGTGGCCTTCTTTGTCTCATACAGAGACACCACACTTTCCCTGTTTGACAGTTTCAGTTGTACACATGCCATGGCTGTGGAGAAGCAATCAACTACATATTTTGGCTCTTGGAGAATCGCCTTATGAGCCATTGCCTCAATGGCAGGCTGCATGTTGTTCTGAGGAGGTAGGGAGTGGGAACCCATCCTTGTAAAAAGGTCAAGCAGGTCCTCTTCATCACTTTCATCCATTGTGCCATTGAGAGCCTTCTCAACAGCTGATCTCTCAACAGGAGGGAGGTAGTTTAAAAACGATGACATCAGGATGTCTGCATCAACTGAGTCGATTCCATGAATGCATGCTAAAATGAAAGCCTTTGATAGTCTCACCGGAATGACACCATAATCCAGCAATCCTTTCACCCAAATGTGTCCAACTGCTTTCCACTCTGCCTCACCAAAGTCTGGCCTCAGCCTTGGAACTCGTTCTGTTTCACCTTCACACTGTTCCAAAAATTGCTCCCAAAAGGCAGTGTAAACCTCCCTTGACACCCCAGCATCATCAACAGCTTTTTCATTTACAAAGTCCATCTTTAAAGTCACAGTAATTATGCTGCTGTCCATAAATATAGCCAAAAGATCTTCAACAACATTTACCCTGCGAACAGATATACGTCGGGGGCTCTCTGGATTTCCTGGGTTGCCAGCTGAATTTGATGGGGAAAGTTGGCTGCTAGAAACCAAGGGCAAATCTTGTGCTGTGAAATTCAGTCCATTGTCCTGGAAAAAACAAACAAACACACACATGCCATAAAAAATATCAGTGATTTGAATGTTTCACAGTTTTAAGTTAAGTTGTCTGTCCACTCAGAAATCAATGTTACCTTGACAACTCGTTATTTGTCATTATTTGTTATTTGTGAGTGCACAGAATCATGCAGTACAGAAAATATTGGACCTGATTAATTCTTTTCAAAGCACTAATCCATAGCTGATGTTTTTGAGTTGAGACTCTAAAACTATGCAAGTTATTGTTAGAGTATAATCATATTTTTATATTTTGTACTTTTCTACGTTATCCAAAACTGTTCGTGGTCTTACCTGTATTAGATCGTCACTGTTGACACAATTCAGCATTATCACGACTGCCTCATCAGCATCGGCTCTGACAAGGTCCTCTTCGGGATTCCATACAACTGTATCAGCCTCATCTATACCTGGATCAAATTCAGAGGCCTCATGATGGGTGTGAGCTGACTCTAGCTGGGGGGATTCTTTAGGGACTGCACTGGTCAGATCAATAACTCCTGAGCTGTGGTCATATAAATCGCTGCAAAGCTGAAGTTGATTCCAAGCATTCTCATTACCATGATCACTTGAGTCAGTGCCCTGCCACTGTCCCGTGACAGTTGTTTTAATTTCTGTTGGTGTTGAATGCATGTAATGTGACTGTCCTGGACTATGTGTTGTCACTGTCTCACACGCTGATCTCTTTTTTTTTGGTCTTGGTTGGATCTGGAAATCGTGATTCTGCAAACAAGAAAAAAAAAACAACATAACGCACAAAAACTAACAGAACATAATTATTGTTTTTGGCAGCCAAGCATTTAGTATATGTTAATAAATACAAAGCTGGGAGTCTTTCAAAGATATGTGAAATGTACCTGACCAACCAAGGGGGTTTTTATTATTTGTAATATATTTTCTATTGCCACAAACCTGTTCGCTATTATCACTGTCAGATGAATCCCCACGGTCAACGAGATCTGTGATAAAATCATCCGACTCTGTGTGAGGTCCATGTTTAGGCAACTGTAACTCTTCCTTGGTGATACTGACAGAATCCTCCTCAGATAAGAAATCTTCCCCACATTCATCCACTTCAGATGAGGAAAGAACTGTTAAAGATGTTTCTTCTTTTGTGCAAATGTAAAACCTTAGCAGCTTCAATTTTGTTTTTTCATAAAGTCTGCCAACAGTGTCATCTAAAGGAATTGGATTTTTTTAAAAGTCACTAACAGTAAATATAAAGTCTTCAACTCTCCCTTTTGTAGAGTTACCATCTGGAAAAAACAGGTCCTTTCCCATTTCCAGAATCTGTGCTACAGTCGTGTTTTTTTCCACCGTTGCATGTCTTGTTCCACCACCATTTCTGGTTCTCACTTGATGATATTCATTGTCAATTAAATGAAGCCATCCAATTTCAATCCTTCTGGATGTCTTCTCTGCTGCACTATTTCTATATCTTGACATCCCTTCACCTCGCTTTTGGAACAGACCAGATGTACCACACAGTGCTCCTTTAGTCTTTGATCTCATTTTCCGTGCTCCAATTTTTTCTCTTAGATTCTGCAGAAGAGTCTCTTTATCCGTGCTGTATGTAGATTGTTGACAGAAGGACAGGACAGCTACTCGGTCACCATATGAAGTAATATATTTTGACATTTGATCATCAGTCATGATGGATATCACTGCCTTGTCCACCTGTACACAAAAATATTAAAGAAAAAAAAATAATTACATTGAGTTTGTAGTTTCATCCTAGCAAGCCACGCAGCACACACTAATTGTATTTTTTTTTTCAAGGAATTTATTAAGATTCTACTTGTATTATTTTCAATGGCACGAGTTACTTTGTCAATTTTTGTCTTCTTCATGTGCTGTAACTGTAGTAATATTTGTACACCGTGTAACTACGGTGCCCCTGTACATGTTGCCAGCCTGTCACAGGGCTAACACTGAGAGACAGACAACCATCCACTCACATTCACAACTATGGACAGTTTAACCTAGGTAACCTAATCCCATTAACTGCATGTCTTTGGACTGAGGGAGGAGGCCATAGAGAACCCACGCGCAAACGGGGGAACACACAAGCTCCGCGCAGGAAGGTCCCGATCTGATGGATTTGAACACAGGACCTTCTTGTGTGGCAATATTGCTAACCGGGATGAAAAAAAATTAAGGGTCCGCACACCAGCAAAGCTCCGGAATAATATTTGTTAGAGACAAACCTCACATGAGAGGGACGTTTCGTGCCGTAGATTACCCTTCCTCAGACTAAAATACCATTGCTAATAGCAAAATATAACAAAACATTGCTAACCACCGCACCACTGTGCTGCCCGCTACAACCATCTATAACCTTAATGAGATGAACTGGCATGTAATGACGACAATTAGTATCTAATGCTTGTAAATGCTGCTTCTGTTGTTACCAAGTTAGCCACCTTCTCAACCCCCGCATTTTTAATGCTATTTTGTTTTATAACTTAATGAATTTTATAAGTACCTTGTCTCGTTGCATGCGCATGATGTCCTCCTGTGGGACCTCTCTTGACCTCAGGAAACCTTCTAGATCGTCCTCCATTTCTGCTCTGTTCCATGAAACCTTCTCATTCTTCAATGGCCCAAACCTATGAAACCATCTTTCTTTTGCGAGATCTCGCAAAAGTAACTCGGGATCTCGCAAAAGTATTGCGAGATCTCGCAAAGGTATCTCGGGATCTCGCAAAAGTTTTGCGAGGTCTCGCAAAAGTGCCTCTTTTTTTTTTTTTTCCTCCCATGTTTTTTTTTCCCCCCATGTCCCTTGCGGGGTTCCGTAATGAAGTCACTACTAGTTAAAGCGAAAGGAATACTCGGCTCAACAGCGCTCCGACCCTTTGTCAGGCTGTTCAAATCAGTTTGATTTGAACAGCTGCAGAACACACTGATCAATGATCAATCATTTGTTGTTTTGTAACACTGATGGAAAAATGTCTGGATCCTGGAGACAATGTGAATATTGGAGTGAACATGAGAGTGAAATAGTTTTAAGGCTAAATGTGTTTGAAGTGGCTTAAATGTTGTCATCATTTTGAAAGTTGTGGTGTCTGAAATTGAGAACATTAATCACAACATAATTTCCACTGAAAATGACTTAAATCTGTGATTTTGGTGCTTTGCTGGATCCATCCGATGGGATCATCAGCTCCGTAACAGATCAGCAAAACATGTCCGAGTCCAGCTCCACAGAAGGAAGGATCCAAAGCAGACGAGGGTCATGGATTCAGACCGGATAAGTCCTAGATCCACTTCAGGCTCCAGCCATTTCCCAGCTCATCCCATCTGGATCCATTCATAATGGCTTAATTTTTCCTGACACGCTCTGCATTTGTTATTTTAAATGGCTCGTCCTCCCAAAACTGTACTGAAATATTTAAAACCTATAAAGCTGAGACATTTCTGATGTTTGACTTTTATTGATTTACCTTTACATTCTGTGCATTGTATAAAGCGCTTTGAGTGCTTAGGTGGAGTGGGAAAGCGCTATAAGAACCAGTCAATTGACCATTCACTATTACAGATTTGGAAAGCTGCTCTACAAGTTTTCAGTTAAATATGAAACTGTGACTGAACTCTGACCTTTAACTCAGTGAAATATCTCCACTGTGGTTGTCAGACAGCCATCATGAATCAGTGAAGCTGAGATTGGATCAGTTGAGAAATGCTTATACTGAGGAATATTAAAGCAGTTTTTCTCAGCATTTTTATCCAGTAAGCATTTTTATCTAATGCTAGAAATAATGACAGATGTTTAAGAAACATTTTTAAAAAGTGAGCTTGCTATTCCATTAATAAATGAAATTTCTACTGAATAATGATTCAAACAAAGGAATTGTCATAAACAGGAAGAAAAAGTGAAAAAAATCTCATGTAAAATAGGATTCAGCTTCATCTGGTGAAAATTCAAGTTGGGTAAATAATGACAACAGACATTGTAAAAGAAATTATATATTTGACATCAAACTTTTATGCTATGATGATGACAGAGTGGACCAAGCTGATCAAAATGACTGGCTGAAATGCAGATTGTTTGATCCATAGAAGCACACTGTGAAAGGCAGACTCTTATTTTTGCCTGATGTATAGATTTTTTTCCTTGTGACAAATCATTTATCATCCAAAGTAACTTTATCACTGATATCTTTTCTACAGGCAGCTGAAAGGTCAGAAGTGCTGCGTCATCCTCATAATTCCCAAACGGGTGTCTTCCTTTTTAACAACCCCACAGCCTCAAAGTACACTTGCTGTTTTACCAGGTTACAAGAGATTATTATTATTACCCAGTCCTAACACTAATACTGGTTTCCAGTTTATAGACAAACAGGCTTTACAGTTGCAGTTCTGCACAAAAGAAGACGCGTTCAGAAAGATTTTAATTTTTTTTATGCTTATTTATTGAATGGTTAATATATACAATTGGTGGACAGAGAAGGGTTTCTGTGAGGCTGATGACTGAGCCTCCATGCTGCCCGTAAAGGGAGCGAGAAGAGAAGTGAAGAGAGAAAGAAAGAGGAAAGGGAGAGGGATCAGAGAGGGAGAGAGAAGAAAGGAAAGGGGTAGAGGAAAGGAGGAGTGAAGGTGGAGGTGGAGGGAGGATCACGGTGAAAACTACTGTCCTCCAGCCTGAGCAGAGCCACCAGCAGCTTCTTCCACACTTCTGTCATGTGAATGTTTCTTGTATCTGGTGAACCAGCGCCAGCCACCTCCTTTCTTCTTGTCTGCTTTTTCTTCCTGATCCACTTTTTCTTTAGCTTTCATGGCTTTTTTCTTGCCCTCTGCATCGCCTGACTTGGACCAGAAGAATTTGGAGCGTTTTTTCTTTTTCTTTTGTTGCTCCTCGAGCTCCCTGTTCTTCTCCTCCAAATTTGCCACTTCAAGCACAAATTTGACATTTTCCTCCTCAATGTTTTTACATTTCTCCCTGAATTTGTTGAACTCTTCAACCACTGCCTGGAATTTTTCTTCAAGCTTGCTGTATTTCTGCTTGTTTTCTTTGGTCTCTTCCTGCAGTGCTGCTTTTCTTCTCTCCAGTCCCTTATGCTCTGTTTCAAGTTGAGTATATTTTTCCTCCCATTCCATGTTTTTCTCCTGGATTTCTGCATATTTGGCCTCCAGTTCTTGGTGCTTCCTCACCAGTTCCTCATAATCTTCCACTTCTTGCCTCTGCTTGAGCTCTTGATTTCTTTTCTCCCCTTCTTGCTTCTGCTGGCGCTTCATAAAGTTCTGCTTTAGCATTTCGTGCATTTCTTCCGCATCTTTCTTATTCACAAATTCTTTGTCATTCTTTGCTGGATTTCTTTTCTCCCATTCTTGTTTCTGCTGCCGCTTCACAAAGTTTTGCTTTAGCATTTCATGCATTTTTTCTGCATATTTCTTAATCACAAATTCCTTGTCCATCTGTTCTGGACTTCTGCTTTGGACGAGAGCCTCTTTCAGTTTTGCTATGTCCCATGTCTCTTCCACCTTCACGTTTTGTTCCTTCATACTTTTGCTTTCCTCTTCCAGCTTTTTGTTCCTTTCCTGAAGTTGCTTCATTTCTTTGGTGATTGACTCAACTTCATGTAAGTGGACCAATTCTCTCCTTTCTGCTAGGAGCCCATAGATGCGTCCTTTCAGCTTGTAAGTGCTCTCTCGGAGGTTGCGGTTTTCCGTCCGGAGGCGGTCAATTTCATTAAGCGGAGGACGCTGTTCTCGTGTGCTCCACTGAGGAGGAGCCTCACCACTTCTCGGAAAGCTGGTTCCTCTGGACATGGCAGCAATCTGAGGCTCTGTCTTGTCGGAAATGTAATCGCAAACCAATGTTACGGCGTCAACTGTTTTTATTTTGTTAGGCACAAACTTGCTGAATACACGTTCAAACTGGAAACTCACGGTGAGTGTCTGTGTTTACTGAATGCTGCGTCCTAACAACCAAGTTTAGTGAAAACGTGTCAGATACAAAGTTACTACTACAGCTCCAACCTTAACTGCCTTTGATATTTGATCCGTCGTCATAAGGGCGCCACAGAACGTTGGAATCTTTTTTTACACAAAGTAGTTTAAATGGTGCGTTCCATTGCTACCACTTGACATTAATGATTAAAATGTATTCATTCACAGTATTTGCATGGCGGAAGTACCAATAACGTTTCAGTCTCTGGAAAGTGAAATATGAAGTAGATCAGTGTCTATTGCTGTGTCTTAATTTAATTTTTTTTTTAAGTGACTGAAAATAAAAATGCGTTTTCAAATTCCTAAAAGCTGCAGATGTTATATCTACATGTCAGGATCTGGTTATTGTAGACATGATTACAGTAACAGTGTCACAACATTGGTAACAGAAAAACATTAGAAATACATAGGCTGCTCTGATGCCTGCACCCTAACATACGTGGAGTATTTAACATTTATAATGATCAGAGAAAGTTACGTTATTTTTGGTGCCTCTCACTTTCTCAGAATATCATCGTGCACGTATGAATGAGACGCATTAACTTAAAGAACTTTGTAGAAAGGCGCTTTATTTATTTATTTTCTTTTATTTTGATCTCCATTAGCTGTAACAATTACAGCTACTCTTCCTGGAGTCAGTCAAACATAGTGCTCCTAAAACAATGTCTTTACAAGCCGTCACCATACCACCAACACAGTGACATAATTCTACCAAAAAAATAAATAAATAAATAAATGAAGTTCAGTCCATTTACTTGTGTTAGTTTACAGCGCAGATCTGGCGGACGCGCTGACGTCCCGCTCAATGCGGAGTAAAATCCTCGATCCACTGGATTAAAATAGAGGATGCTCGTTGCCACGGTGAATCCTTGTATCGGAGCTCCATTGATGATGGCTTTCTTTCCTTATATCGCGCACGCGCATATTCAGAGTTGATTGAACTGACTTTCATCAGCGATTATGGAACGGGAAAGTCAGTTATCGATTTCAGAGTTGATCAACTCAGAGTTTATTTTCAATTCAGAATTTGCTGAACATGCTTCCTGGAATAGGACCCAGATGTGTTGTGTTCAGTCGCACGCAGCATGCTTATACGGGCATAACTGAACTTTATTACTTTGTCTTCTGCATCAATCACCAGCAGTAGGTGTGGTTTTGGAGACAGCCAGAACCAGCATTCATCAGCAATACCCAGTTATTTGAGGGATGAGGGTAAAGAAAGTGAAAAAAAGAACTGCATATCCCACAATCCTTCGCCTTGAGATGATCCATATTTCAACAAGTTAGAAAATTTGAAACGACTGCTGCGTCCATAATGTAAATCACTATCTATTCACTAGCCTGTTGTTATTATTATTATTACTGTTATATTATAGAGCCCATCTTGATCACGTGAGGTGGTCCTGTGTTTGGGAAGTACGGTGAGGAGGAGGCGGAGCTGGGGCCTATTCCAGGAAGCATGTTCAACAAACTCTGAGTTTATAAACCTGCTCTGAGTTGATCAACTCTGAGATCGGCAACTCTGAGTTTCCTGTTCCAGAACAGCTGATCAGGGTTAGTTCAATAAAGAGCGGAGCCTCCATTTTAATCTGGTGGATGAAGGATCGCACGTGTCAGTGTGGAGCATGGCGAGTCACTTTAATCAGCCTGACCCACTCTGACATCATCATAGACAGAATAAAAGTTTGTTATCAAATATATCATTTCTTTTATAATGTCTGCTGTCCTCATTTACACAACTTAAATCTCCATCAGATGAAGCTGAATCCTAATTTTACATTTGATTGATAAAATCTAGTTATTCAGCCTGACGGACAAACTGCAGGAGACAGAAAGGGAAGATAAAACTGTGGAGAAACAGCTCAGACTGAGTTTACTGACCGACCTGTGTGTTAGAGACTGAGACAGCAGCAGACCCCGGGGGCGGAGCTGACCTCAGGCCAGTCTTTATTTAATAAAAACTGTTTTGCTGCAGTTTATGACAGTTCAGTTAATGGTTATTTGTTTAAATAATTGTACAGTAAAAATGGAATCTACTGATGGAATAGCAACCTCACTTTATTCATTTATTTAATTGAGGATTTCATTATTTCTGCCATTACTGGATAAAAATGAGATTTGCAGAAAAAACTACTTTAATGTTTCCAGTTTAACCATTTTAATCTGATCTAAGATCAGCGGATAGATGACGGCTCTCTGACAGCCACAGCAGAGATGTTTCACTGAGTTACTGTTAAAGGTCAGAGTTCAGTAATAGTTTCATATTTAGCTGAAAACATTGAGAGCAGCTTTCCAAGTCTGTAATGAATGTAAAGTTTTACCAGTAAAGCAAACATGCTGTGATAAATGTCTCAGCTTTATACGTTTTAAAATTCAGCACATTTTGGGAGGATGAGACATTTTAATTAAAGAATGCAGATCGTGTCGGGAAGATGAATCCATTATGAACAGATCCAGACTGGATGAGCTGCAAAATAACTGGAGCCTGAACTGGATCTGGGCCTTATCGCATCTGAATCCGTGATCCTGATCCATTTGGATCCTCCTGCTGCGCGGGTGGACTCGGACACAGTTTGCGGATCCGTTATAGAGCCTATGATCACCGATTTTGCTGATTTTCAGTGGAAAATATGTGGAAATTCACACTCTGAATTTCAGACAACGTAACCTTCAAAATGACATCATTTAGGTCACTTTAAATCCATTTAGTTCAGTTTTCAAGTCTTCAACTATTTCAGCCTCATCTTCACTCATTCACATCATCTCCAGGATCCGGACATTTTTCCATCGAAAGTGTGTTCTGTGTCTAAAGCTTCATCCAGATCAGTGTGATGTAACAGTGATGTTACAGTAACTACAGTAAATGTTTCAGAGGAACTGACTGACAGTCTGACAGCTGCAGCTGCCTCATTATAAATCCGTGACATCATCGCTGTCTCCATCCTTACAGCCTGACGAGTGAACGACTGTAAAAGCTTCATGTTACAAAAATAACAAACTAACGTCTAACTGGGATTTCAGAGCTTGTAGAAACACAAACGTCTGCAGATGAATTGGCTCCTCTGATCGCTTTGCAGCGTCTTTATGAATGAGGAAATGAATGGGAGTGTCAGACAGGTGGTTCAGGTGCAGCAGGAGGGGAGGAGTCAGAGAGATACTCAGAGTTTGTTGGATAAAACCTGCCAGCGAGCAGGTTCACAGAGTCTGTTACCTCGGTAACTGACTCAGAGTTGGAGTTAGCTCTCTTTCTGGAACTGAAAACCCGAGTTTCCCTCATTTTAGGGTCAACAAACTCGGAGTTATTAGCTAAACCTGCTTTCTGGAATAGGCCCCAGTTAAGAAAATGTGTGGCTAAAACAAAATACAATACAATACAATACATTAAAAAGTCAGTAGGCCTTGAAATTTCCTGTAAAGCAGTACCCTAAACAGACCAATAAATGGGGCTCTTGCACCATTGACTCTGTGAAGTATCTCTGCTATACCCATTTTTATACTGTTTATGATTATTTAGGTGCATTGGCCTCTCCTTTATGGAAGTGACAAAAAACCAGAATAAAGAGAAAAACTCTCTAACATAACTTAGACAGGGGTAGATGCCAGAGATGTCCAAAATTTTAATAGTAGATGTGTGAGTTCATATATCTACTAAATCTTTTGAAATTGACATAAACAAAAACATAACATAAAACCAAACAATACAAGACACCCATGCACACAGACACACAGTGTTGTGATCTCACATATGTGATGTTTTGAATATGTAGAAAGTTTGGAAAAAAGGAAATCTTACTGTAACATATTTAATGTATACAATTCAGATATATAAAACAAACATATAATGTGTCACATTATGTCACAAAAATGTGTTTGGTCAGTTTCAATGAAAGTGGAATGTCCTGGAATAACATTAATTAGTGTTTAATAATTCAAAATGAGTAATCAGTATAAAATATGGAATATGTAAGAGAAGGAGAGACACACTTCAGACTTTATGGACCTTTTACTGCAGTGGCCACCATCGTTGTTTGGTGCTGATTGTACTTCATGGTTTGTGCTGCTGTCTTATGGTTGGTATTCAGAAATGTCCTGCCATTGGTTTATGAAATCCTGTCAGTTGCTAAAGTGTTTTCTTTTTCTTTGTGTTTTGAAATTTTGCTTAAAATAAAGTTTTGTTTTGTTTTGTTTTTGAAAGAAATGTTTGTGTATTTTATTTTTGGAGTAACCAGACTGTAATATTATGTTAGGCCAGCTTGCTGTCAGAGAAGAACAATGAGTGAGACCAACAACTGCAGCAAACTGCGCTAACTTCATATTTGAAATAGCATACCAGCTGGGCCCACTGGAGCCCACAGTGAAACAGGAAGTTGACCCAACAGCCAGAATAAGGTAAGGCAAGGTTTAATGCACCTATTTATGTCAATGAAAAGTGACGCCTCTTTAGTTTCATTTGTAAACCTCTACATTTGACTGCAATGGGGCCCTATTTCAGGAAGCTGGTTTAGCTACCAACTCTGGGTTTGCTAACCCTAAAATGAGGAAAACTCAGGTTTTCACTTTCAGAAAGAGCATTAACTTCAACTCTGGGTCAGTTTGTGGGGCTCCAGACTCTGTGAACCTAACCTGCTAGCTGGTAACCATCTCACTGGCATGTTTTATCTAACACACTGAGTGTCTCTCTGACTCCTCCCCTCCTGCTGCACCTGAAGCACCTGTTTAATGTTCCAATTCATTTCCTCATTCATAAAGTCGCTGTCAAAGCGATCATAGGAGCAACTTAATTTGCAGACATTTATGTTTTTATAAGCACTGAAATCCCAGTGAGACATTAGTTTATTTTTTGTACGTAACATGAGAGCTTTTATAGTCATTGTCAATATGGCAGAGACAGCAATTACATCACAGATTTATAATCAGCCCAGCTGCAGCTGTCAGACTGTTAGTCAGTGCCTCTAAAATATATAGTGTATTTTACTGCAGCATCACAGTTCAATTTCAGTTCAATTTTATTTACATAACGCCAAATCACAACAAACAGTCGCCTCAAGGCACTTTATATTATAAGGTAAAGACTTACAATAATTACAGAGAAAACCCAACAGTCAAAACATCCCCCTATGAACAAGCACTTGGCAACAGTGGGAAGGAAAAACTCCCTTTTAACAGGAAGAAACCTCCAGCAGAACCAGGCTCAGGGAGGGGCAGTCATCTGCTGCGACCGGTTGGGACTGAGGGGAGAGAGACAGAGATTAATAATAACAAATGATTAATGCAGAGTGGAGTATAAACAGAGAAAAAGAGGTGAATGAAAAGAAATACTCAGTGCATCATAGGAACCCCCCCAGCAGCCCAGGCCTATCGCAGCATATGTAAGGGATGGTTCAGGGTCAGCTGATCCAGCCCTAACTATAAGCTTGATCATAAAGGAAAGTTTTAAGCCTAATCTTAAAAATAGAGAGGGTGTCTGTCTCCTGAATCCAAGCTGG